>NC_088707.1:18087737-18164433 GCF_028017835.1 Emys orbicularis
TTTGTGCGGGCAGTGGAGGTGAATGTGTGGGTGGGGTGGGGGTGGGTGGAAGTTTGTGGGGGCAGTGGAGGTGAGTGTGGGTGGGTGTGTGTGTGGGTGGAAGTTTGTGGGCGCAGCGGAGGTGAGTGTGACTGTGTGTGTTGGGGCAGTCAGGAGGCCGGGGGAGCTGGAGCTGCCTGAGCAGGGCTGAGCTGAGGGGAGAGGAGCGGCCCAGGGAGTCGCGTGGGGGGCAGAGCAGCAGCAGCTGTGTGGGGGCAGAGTGGGGCTGGGGCTGGAGCCCTCTGGAGCCAGGTGCGGGGAGCAGCTGGGCAGAGTGTGGGGGTTCCTGGGCAGCGGGCCCAGTACAGGGAGACCCCACCAGTCAAGAGGCCTTGCAGGCCGCACTGGGAGGGGTATTGTAACCCCCGCGGGGGGGGGGGGGAGGGGCCCTGCCACCTAGACACTGAGGGCGTGTGGCCACCGCCAGAGCCAGTGTCCGACCCGCAGCGTCCCTGCAGCACAGCCAGGGCCTGGCCAGGGGCCTGGGACGTGTGAGGAACAGACTGTGAACTGCCACAGCTGTTTGGGGTCCCCCGTGCCACAGAGCGGGGTGACGGCTTTTCCTTTCACCTTCCCCAGTTTCTCCTTGTTTTTAATGACTTGCTGTTTAATAACTTGTGTTTGCTTTGAACTATATGCGATGATCAATGGGTCAGGGAAGCGTCCGGAGCAGAGAGAGTACCCCGGAGTGGAGACACCCGAGCCCTGTCCTAAGTACAACAACCAGATTGGGGGTCGAGCCCCAGGAATCCTGGGCCCAGCCTTGTCTGGGTTACGAGGACTCTGCCACACGAGAGTAGAAGGGGTGTCCTGGAGTCAGGCGGGAGTGGGAGCGAGGACTCAGATCCTTTCGCCAGCCAATTCCACAGGGGTAGTGTATGAGCCAGGAAAGGTCCCCACGATAGCGGGACCATTCCCCCGCTTACATAGGCCTGGACACAGAATGCCTTTAGCTGTGGATTGCACTGCAGATCTGATTGGCTGTAAATCCTGGATACCTCTGGCAACATGAGACCGCATGAACTGGTCCTTTCCTATGGTCTGGCTCTGGTGAGGTAAGACTAAAAGGTCTTGTCACGGTTGGACCAGGACAGACTCTGGGGAGTGCATTATTCTCCTCAGCACTTCCATTCTGTAGTGCCCTGACAGCAAGATCCCAGGTGAATGTGTGGGTTACTCTCCCTGGCAGGGTCAGGTTTTCTGTTCAGTTTTTAATGACTGAAATGCTTTTCTCTTCTTTGTAACCTAGGCACATGGTTGGACTCCAATCGCAGAGCGGAAGCAGAAAATAGTCACCATTCCCCGGAGATGCCCAGCTAAAGAGGGAACTTTTCAGTAAGAGCTCCCTGCTGGTTCACACATGCATGTAGACAGCGTCCATGCGGGTGTCTGTCAGTGAGGTTTCTCTGTCTGTTCTGTCAAATGTTTGCCTACTTGTTTTCTGGCTGGTGCCGGCTGAAAGGATTTCGTATCCGAGGAAGGACGTATCCTCCTGCTTAGCAAACAAACAAAGCAGCACATTTCATGTCCAGATTATATTTAGTCGTAAATCGACATTCTGATGGTTCCCCACCAAGGAAAGTTACCCCGTCTTTAGGAAAATGACTGAAGTACGAATGCCAAACACAATTCCAATAGAGGATTCAAAGCAAGGTTTTCTGCATGGTGATTAAAGGCTTTAATTTAAATCAGTCCACCCTGAGGTGAACAATTAAGAGTTGTTATCTTCACTGAAGGCAGTTGAGGTCTAAGCCCTTGGTTCTGTCTGAATGGAAATTCGTTCCATTTACTAATCCGGTTTCAGGAGCATTGTGTGGGGTGCAAGGAGAGGCCAGTGCCATGAGGACAGATGGCTTTGGATGTAAAGGTCGCCGGCAGCACCTGTAACACCTCCCCCCCAACGTGCCCTCGCTTGTCCTGGCTCTGGAGCTGCGGCTGGAGCGGGGCTCGGGTCAAACCCTTTGGCGCTGAAGCCCAGTGTTGACATCTCGCTCTCGGGGGCTCAGACTGACCCAGCCACAATCCCCGCGCGGAGGGGGGGGGAGCGAGCTCTGTCTCCCGTGGCCGTGGGGAGCGTCTCGGGGAGAAGCGGATGCTTGCATTGGGATTTTACACAAAGACCTTTCAGAAGAGCCCTAGACGGTGTCTGAGCTGGCTCGGATGAGGCAGCAAGGGGCAACGCAGCCTGAGCCAGTGAAACTGCCAATCCCCCAGGGAGCAGTGGAAGCAGGTCCAAGCCGCAGCAAAGAGCGGTTCCTGCCGGGAGACGGGAAGCAGGCAGATTGCAGCTCTGTGGGACAGAGAGTGTCTGTTTGTTCTCTATGTGGACGGCACCTGGCACAATGGGGCTGATCCCTGAGTGGGGCCTGTACACAATGCTAATAAAAGAAGGGGATTTGTTGGATTACTCTAAATCCCGAGTGGAAAGGTGGAGGTGACAGGGGCAAGCCCTGGACAGATGGGATCTGCCCAACCAGGGCAGCATGTGCAGGACGGGGAAGGGGAAAGGCCATTGGAAGTGTTTCCACAGAAGCAACAATATTATCTACACAAGGTCGCAACAACTTCTCACACAGTTCTTTCCCACTCGCCTCACACAATCCTCGCTTCTACAAATCTCGCGTTATTAGGGTTACAGTTAGCCTAACTCTTGCTAACAAACTGTCATGCATTGCAATCCCCTTCCTGTCCGTTCTTTCTCTGCTTCCACAATACATTAGAAGCAAGAGGAAGACCAAGGACAGGGTAGGCTCAGTGAGGAGGGAGAAACAGTAACAGGAAACTTGGAAATGGCAGAGATGCTTAATGACTTCTTTGTTTTGGTCTTCACCGAGAAGTCTGAAGGAATGACTAACATAGTGAATGCTATGGGAAGGGGGTAGGTTTAGAAGATAAAATAAAAAAAGAACAAGTTAAAAATCACTTAGAAAAGTTAGATGCCTGCAAGTCACCAGGGCCTGATGAAATGCATCCTAGAATACTCAAGGAGCTAATAGAGGAGGTATCTGAGCCTCTAGCTATTATCTTTGGAAAATCATGGGAGACAGGAGAGATTCCAGAGGACTGGAAAAGGGCAAATATAGTGCCCATCTCTAAAAAGGGAAATAAAAACAAGCCAGGAAACTACAGACCAGTTAGTTTAACTTCTGTGCCAGGGAAGATAATGGAGCAAGTAATCAAGGAAATCATCTGCAAACACTTGGAAGGTGGTAAGGTGATAGGGAATAGCCAGCATGGATTTGTAAAGAACAAATCATGTCAAACCAATCTGATAGCTTTCTTTGCTAGGATAACGAGTCTTGTGGATAAGGGAGAAGCGGTGGATGTGGTATACCTAGACTTCAGTAAGGCATTTGATAGGGTCTCGCATGATATTCTTATCGATAAACTAGGCAAATACAACTTAGATGGGGCTACTATAAGGTGGGTGCATAACTGGCTGGATAACCGTACTCAGACAGTAGTTATTAATGGTTCCCAATCCTGCTGGAAAGGTATAACAAGTGGGGTTCCGCAGGGGTCTGTTTTGGGACCGGCTCTGTTCAATATCTTCATCAACGACTTAGATATTGGCATAGAAAGGACGGTTATTAAATTTGCAGATGATACCAAACTGGGAAGGATTGCAACTGCTTTGGAGGATAGGGTCATAATTCAAAATGATCTGAACAAATTGGAGAAATGGTCTGAGCTAAACAGGATGAAGTTTAACAAAGACAAATGCAAAGTGCTCCACTTAGGAAGGAACAATCAGTTTCACACATACAGAATGGGAAGAGACTGTCTAGGAAGGAGTACGGCAGAAAGGGATCTAGGCGTTATAGTGGACCACAAGCTAAATATGAGTCAACAGTGTGATGCTGTTGCAAAAAAAGCAAACATGATTCTGGGATGCATTAACAGGTGTGTTGTGAGCAAGACATAAAAGTCATTCTTGCGCTCTACTCTGCGCTGGTTAGGCCTCAACTGGAGTATTGTGTCCAGTTCTGGGCACCACATTTCAAGGAAGATGTGGAGAAATTGGAGAGGGTCCAGCATGGTCTAGACAGTATTTGGTCCTGCCATGAGGGCCGGGGACTGGACTCAATGACCTCTCGAGGTCCCTTCCTGTCCTAGAATCTATGAATCTATGAAGGAGGCAACAACCTGTCATGTGTGATCTAAGGAGCAGGAAAAGAATCTGGGAATTACCTTTTGTAAAATCTCATCTTCTTCCAAAAAGCTGTGGAAATAGCTGATTCAAGAAGTTGTTGACAGATGGATAGTACGCGTCTATCAGCTCCTGGGTTCACTAGCCGTTGTCAACCAAGCAAGTTGGCAGACTGAAGGCAGGGCAAGAATGCTGAACCAGAACGGTCTTTGCTCTTGTCACACATGACATCACAATAAACTTATGCATACACACACACACACAGACATACAGACAGAGGCTGGTACCATTAGCAACAGGAATTTTGATTTCTGGGAGGGGCTGCACAAAGGACTGATACTTTGCATGTACAGAATATATCACATTGTACCTGGGGAGTCACAAAGTAGTTTACAAACTTGAATTCCAGGAGCCTGACAGCTGCCCTGAGCAGGACCAGGTGAAGGTGGGGCTGTACTGAGGGGTCTGCGAGCTGCAGCGGGACGAGCTGGACTGGGTTTCGCTCTGGTGGAGCAGGTGAGAGGGTCTGGGGGCCAGTGCATTGGGGGAGGGGCTGTCACCCCAGTGGCCAAAGCCCGGAGCACTGACCCCCTCACCCCTCTTGTGGCTGAAGTCCAGAGCCCCAACATCCCTCCCTGCCCTCCTGTGGATGAGTCGCAGAGCCCAGAGCCCCCACTCCCTTCCACCTCCCCAGCGGCTGAAGCTTGGAGCCCTGATCTCCCCCCCATGGCAGCCGAAGACCAGGTCTCTTCCCTTCATCTCTCTTGGTGGCTTGAGCCTGGACACAAGCCCGGAGTCCTCCCTCCCCCCCTCCGCCCTGGGTGCTATAGCCCGGATCCTGGAGTCTCTACCCAGTTGTGGGAGACCAGAGCCCCAAACCCAGAGTTCGCCCTCCATCGATCAAGCCTGGAGCCCTGAGCCCATCCCCACCCCCGGGAGTTGTTTCGGAAGATGGTACACGCCTATGTAGGGCCCTATGAAATCTCTTTTATTATTGGGGATTTTCCAATTTAGTATTTTGTAAGTTTTGTCCTTTCCAGTTCTTAAAAAGTAATTCCGTCTTTATGGTTTTTGTGTTAATCACAATTGTTTGATACACTGACCACAGTTAAGTAGCTTTACTATAAATGCACACAAATGTTCAGAAATGGCTTGCAAGGGGAGAAACTGATTTTACTAAAAGAATCCTACAATTTAAACAAAACTTCCTGCAGATGCCCAGAGTACAGTAAAAGTGACATTTTTAACTCACCTTTTAAAGCAGCCGTAAGTAACACGACCAACTGACATTGCTGAACAGTGACACTACAGTCCACAGCAATGTGTGTGTTCATGGGGGAGGGAGGTTGTGGGGGGAGTGGAGTGTGTGTGTGTGTGTGTGTGTAGAGTATGTATGGGTGTGATGGGGAGTGGGGGAGGAGTGTGAGTGTTTGTGTGGAAGTTTATGGGGCGCAGTGGAGGTGAGGGTGGGGGTGTGTGTGGGTGGAAGTTTGTGGGGGCAGTGAATGTGTGGGTGGGGGTGGGCATGGAAGTTTGTGGGGGGCAGTGGAGGTGAGTGTGTGGGTGGGGGTGGGTGGAAGTTTGTGGGCGCAGTGGAGGTGAATGTGTGGGTGGGGTGGGGGTGGGTGGAAGTTTGTGGGCGCAGTGGAGGTGAACGTGTGGGTGGGGGGGTTTGTGTGGGTGGAAGTTTGTGGGGGCAATGGAGGTGAGTGTGTGGGTGGGGGTAGGTGGAAGTTTGTGGGGGCAGTGGAGGTGAGTGTGTGGGTGGGGTGGGGTTGGGTGGAAGTTTGTGCGGGCAGTGGAGGTGAGTGTGTGGGTGGGGGTGGGTGGAAGTTTGTGCGGGCAGTGGAGGTGAGTGTGTGTGTGTGTGTGGGGGGGTCGGTGGAAGTTTGTGGGGGCAGTGGAGGTGAGTGTGGGTGGGGGTGGGGGTGGGTGGAAGTTTGTGGGGGGCAGTGGAGGTGAGTGTGTGGGTGGGGTGGCCGTGGGTGGAAGTTTGTGGGGGCAGTGGAGGTGAGTGTGTGTGTGGGGGTTTGTGTGGGTGGAAGTTTGTGGGGGCAGTGGAGGTGAGTGTGTGGGTGGGGGTGGGTGGAAGTTTGTGCGGGCAGTGGAGGTGAATGTGTGGGTGGGGTGGTGGTGGGTGGAAGTTTGTGGGCGCAGTGGAGGTGAGTGTGATTGTGTGTGTTGGGGCAGTCAGGAGGCCGGGGGAGCTGGAGCTGCCTGAGCAGGGCTGAGCTGAGGGGAGAGGAGCGGCCCAGGGAGTCGCGTGGGGGGCAGAGCAGCAGCAGCTGTGTGGGGGCAGAGTGGGGCTGGGGCTGGAGCCCTCTGGAGCCAGGTGCGGGGAGCAGCTGGGCAGAGTGTGGGGGTTCCTGGGCAGCGGGCCCAGTACAGGGAGACCCCACCAGTCAAGAGGCCTTGCAGGCCGCACTGGGAGGGGTATTGTAACCCCCGCGGGGGGGGGGGAGGGGCCCTGCCACCTAGACACTGAGGGCGTGTGGCCACCGCCAGAGCGAGTGTCCGACCCGCAGCGTCCCTGCAGCACAGCCAGGGCCTGGCCAGGGGCCTGGGACGTGTGAGGAACAGACTGTGAACTGCCACAGCTGTTTGGGGTCCCCCGTGCCACAGAGCGGGGTGACGGCTTTTCCTTTCACCTTCCCCAGTTTCTCCTTGTTTTTAATGACTTGCTGTTTAATAACTTGTGTTTGCTTTGAACTATATGCGATGATCAATGGGTCAGGGAAGCGTCCGGAGCAGAGAGAGTACCCCGGAGTGGAGACACCCGAGCCCTGTCCTAAGTACAACAACCAGATTGGGGGTCGAGCCCCAGGAATCCTGGGCCCAGCCTTGTCTGGGTTACGAGGACTCTGCCACACGAGAGTAGAAGGGGTGTCCTGGAGTCAGGCGGGAGTGGGAGCGAGGACTCAGATCCTTTCGCCAGCCAATTCCACAGGGGTAGTGTATGAGCCAGGAAAGGTCCCCACGATAGCGGGACCATTCCCCCGCTTACATAGGCGTGGACACAGAATGCCTTTAGCTGTGGATTGCACTGCAGATCTGATTGGCTGTAAATCCTGGATACCTCTGGCAACATGAGACCGCATGAACTGGTCCTTTCCTATGGTCTGGCTCTGGTGAGGTAAGACTAAAAGGTCTTTTCACGGTTGGACCAGGACAGACTCTGGGGTGTGCATTATTCTCCTCAGCACTTCCATTCTGTAGTGCCCTGACAGCAAGATCCCAGGTGAATGTGTGGGTTACTCTCCCTGGCAGGGTCAGGTTTTCTGTACAGTTTTTAATGACTGAAATGCTTTTCTCTTCTTTGTAACCTAGGCACATGGTTGGACTCCAATCGCAGAGCGGAAGCAGAAAATAGTCACCATTCCCCGGAGATGCCCAGCTAAAGAGGGAACTTTTCAGTAAGAGCTCCCTGCTGGTTCACACATGCATGTAGACAGCGTCCATGCGGGTGTCTGTCAGTGAGGTTTCTCTGTCTGTTCTGTCAAATGTTTGCCTACTTGTTTTCTGGCTGGTGCCGGCTGAAAGGATTTCGTATCCGAGGAAGGACGTATCCTCCTGCTTAGCAAACAAACAAAGCAGCACATTTCATGTCCAGATTATATTTAGTCGTAAATCGACATTCTGATGGTTCCCCACCAAGGAAAGTTACCCCGTCTTTAGGAAAATGACTGAAGTACGAATGCCAAACACAATTCCAACAGAGGATTCAAAGCAAGGTTTTCTGCATGGTGATTAAAGGCTTTAATTTAAATCAGTCCACCCTGAGGTGAACAATTAAGAGTTGTTATCTTCACTGAAGGCAGTTGAGGTCTAAGCCCTTGGTTCTGTCTGAATGGAAATTCGTTCCATTTACTAATGCGGTTTCAGGAGCATTGTGTGGGGTGCAAGGAGAGGCCAGTGCCATGAGGACAGATGGCTTTGGATGTAAAGGTCGCCGGCAGCACCTGTAACACCTCCCCCCCAACGTGCCCTCGCTTGTCCTGGCTCTGGAGCTGCGGCTGGAGCGGGGCTCGGGTCAAACCCTTTGGCGCTGAAGCCCAGTGTTGACATCTCGCTCTCGGGGGCCCAGACTGACCCAGCCACAATCCCCGCGCGGAGGGGGGGGGGGGAGCGAGCTCTGTCTCCCGTGGCCGTGGGGAGCGTCTCGGGGAGAAGCGGATGCTTGCATTGGGATTTTACACAAAGACCTTTCAGAAGAGCCCTAGACGGTGTCTGAGCTGGCTCGGATGAGGCAGCAAGGGGCAACGCAGCCTGAGCCAGTGAAACTGCCAATCCCCCAGGGAGCAGTGGAAGCAGGTCCAAGCCGCAGCAAAGAGCGGTTCCTGCCGGGAGACGGGAAGCAGGCAGATTGCAGCTCTGTGGGACAGAGAGTGTCTGTTTGTTCTCTATGTGGACGGCACCTGGCACAATGGGGCTGATCCCTGAGTGGGGCCTGTACACAATGCTAATAAAAGAAGGGGATTTGTTGGATTACTCTAAATCCTGAGTGGAAAGGTGGAGGTGACAGGGGCAAGCCCTGGACAGATGGGATCTGCCCAACCAGGGCAGCATGTGCAGGACGGGGAAGGGGAAAGGCCATTGGAAGTGTTTCCACAGAAGCAACAATATTATCTACACAAGGTCGCAACAACTTCTCACACAGTTCTTTCCCACTCGCCTCACACAATCCTCGCTTCTACAAATCTCGCGTTATTAGGGTTACAGTTAGCCTAACTCTTGCTAACAAACTGTCATGCATTGCAATCCCCTTCCTGTCCGTTCTTTCTCTGCTTCCACAATACATTAGAAGCAAGAGGAAGACCAAGGACAGGGTAGGCCCACTGCTCAGTGAGGAGGGAGAAACAGTAACAGGAAACTTGGAAATGGCAGAGATGCTTAATGACTTCTTTGTTTTGGTCTTCACCGAGAAGTCTGAAGGAATGACTAACATAGTGAATGCTATGGGAAGGGGGTAGGTTTAGAAGATAAAATAAAAAAAGAACAAGTTAAAAATCACTTAGAAAAGTTAGATGCCTGCAAGTCACCAGGGCCTGATGAAATGCATCCTAGAATACTCAAGGAGCTAATAGAGGAGGTATCTGAGCCTCTAGCTATTATCTTTGGAAAATCATGGGAGACAGGAGAGATTCCAGAGGACTGGAAAAGGGCAAATATAGTGCCCATCTCTAAAAAGGGAAATAAAAACAAGCCAGGAAACTACAGACCAGTTAGTTTAACTTCTGTGCCAGGGAAGATAATGGAGCAAGTAATCAAGGAAATCATCTGCAAACACTTGGAAGGTGGTAAGGTGATAGGGAATAGCCAGCATGGATTTGTAAAGAACAAATCATGTCAAACCAATCTGATAGCTTTCTTTGCTAGGATAACGAGTCTTGTGGATAAGGGAGAAGCGGTGGATGTGGTATACCTAGACTTCAGTAAGGCATTTGATAGGGTCTCGCATGATATTCTTATCGATAAACTAGGCAAATACAACTTAGATGGGGCTACTATAAGGTGGGTGCATAACTGGCTGGATAACCGTACTCAGAGAGTAGTTATTAATGGTTCCCAATCCTGCTGGAAAGGTATAACAAGTGGGGTTCCGCAGGGGTCTGTTTTGGGACCGGCTCTGTTCAATATCTTCATCAACGACTTAGATATTGGCATAGAAAGGACGGTTATTAAATTTGCAGATGATACCAAACTGGGAAGGATTGCAACTGCTTTGGAGGATAGGGTCATAATTCAAAATGATCTGAACAAATTGGAGAAATGGTCTGAGCTAAACAGGATGAAGTTTAACAAAGACAAATGCAAAGTGCTCCACTTAGGAAGGAACAATCAGTTTCACACATACAGAATGGGAAGAGACTGTCTAGGAAGGAGTACGGCAGAAAGGGATCTAGGCGTTATAGTGGACCACAAGCTAAATATGAGTCAACAGTGTGATGCTGTTGCAAAAAAAGCAAACATGATTCTGGGATGCATTAACAGGTGTGTTGTGAGCAAGACATAAAAGTCATTCTTGCGCTCTACTCTGCGCTGGTTAGGCCTCAACTGGAGTATTGTGTCCAGTTCTGGGCACCACATTTCAAGGAAGATGTGGAGAAATTGGAGAGGGTCCAGCATGGTCTAGACAGTATTTGGTCCTGCCATGAGGGCCGGGGACTGGACTCAATGACCTCTCGAGGTCCCTTCCTGTCCTAGAATCTATGAATCTATGAAGGAGGCAACAACCTGTCATGTGTGATCTAAGGAGCAGGAAAAGAATCTGGGAATTACCTTTTGTAAAATCTCATCTTCTTCCAAAAAGCTGTGGAAATAGCTGATTCAAGAAGTTGTTGACAGATGGATAGTACGCGTCTATCAGCTCCTGGGTTCACTAGCCGTTGTCAACCAAGCAAGTTGGCAGACTGAAGGCAGGGCAAGAATGCTGAACCAGAACGGTCTTTGCTCTTGTCACACATGACATCACAATAAACTTATGCATACACACACACACACAGACATACAGAGGCTGGTACCATTAGCAACAGGAATTTTGATTTCTGGGAGGGGCTGCACAAAGGACTGATACTTTGCATGTACAGAATATATCACATTGTACCTGGGGAGTCACAAAGTAGTTTACAAACTTGAATTCCAGGAGCCTGACAGCTGCCCTGAGCAGGACCAGGTGAAGGTGGGGCTGTACTGAGGGGTCTGCGAGCTGCAGCGGGACGAGCTGGACTGGGTTTCGCTCTGGTGGAGCAGGTGAGAGGGTCTGGGGGCCAGTGCATTGGGGGAGGGGCTGTCACCCCAGTGGCCAAAGCCCGGAGCACTGACCCCCTCACCCCTCTTGTGGCTGAAGTCCAGAGCCCCAACATCCCTCCCTGCCCTCCTGTGGATGAGTCGCAGAGCCCAGAGCCCCCACTCCCTTCCACCTCCCCAGCGGCTGAAGCTTGGAGCCCTGATCTCCCCCCCATGGCAGCCGAAGACCAGGTCTCTTCCCTTCATCTCTCTTGGTGGCTTGAGCCTGGACACAAGCCCGGAGTCCTCCCTCCCCCCCTCCGCCCTGGGTGCTATAGCCCGGATCCTGGAGTCTCTACCCAGTTGTGGGAGACCAGAGCCCCAAACCCAGAGTTCGCCCTCCATCGATCAAGCCTGGAGCCCTGAGCCCATCCCCACCCCCGGGAGTTGTTTCGGAAGATGGTACACGCCTATGTAGGGCCCTATGAAATCTCTTTTATTATTGGGGATTTTCCAATTTAGTATTTTGTAAGTTTTGTCCTTTCCAGTTCTTAAAAAGTAATTCCGTCTTTATGGTTTTTGTGTTAATCACAATTGTTTGATACACTGACCACAGTTAAGTAGCTTTACTATAAATGCACACAAATGTTCAGAAATGGCTTGCAAGGGGAGAAACTGATTTTACTAAAAGAATCCTACAATTTAAACAAAACTTCCTGCAGATGCCCAGAGTACAGTAAAAGTGACATTTTTAACTCACCTTTTAAAGCAGCCGTAAGTAACACGACCAACTGACATTGCTGAACAGTGACACTACAGTCCACAGCAATGTGTGTGTTCATGGGGGAGGGAGGTTGTGGGGGGAGTGGAGTGTGTGTGTGTGTGTGTGTGTAGAGTATGTATGGGTGTGATGGGGAGTGGGGGAGGAGTGTGAGTGTTTGTGTGGAAGTTTATGGGGCGCAGTGGAGGTGAGGGTGGGGGTGTGTGTGGGTGGAAGTTTGTGGGGGCAGTGAATGTGTGGGTGGGGGTGGGCATGGAAGTTTGTGGGGGGCAGTGGAGGTGAGTGTGTGGGTGGGGGTGGGTGGAAGTTTGTGGGCGCAGTGGAGGTGAATGTGTGGGTGGGGTGGGGGTGGGTGGAAGTTTGTGGGCGCAGTGGAGGTGAACGTGTGGGTGGGGGGGTTTGTGTGGGTGGAAGTTTGTGGGGGCAATGGAGGTGAGTGTGTGGGTGGGGGTAGGTGGAAGTTTGTGGGGGCAGTGGAGGTAAGTGTGTGGGTGGGGTGGGGGTGGGTGGAAGTTTGTGGGGGCAGTGGAGGTGAGTGTGTGGGTGGGGTGGGGTTGGGTGGAAGTTTGTGCGGGCAGTGGAGGTGAGTGTGTGGGTGGGGGTGGGTGGAAGTTTGTGCGGGCAGTGGAGGTGAGTGTGTGTGTGTGTGGGGGGGGGTCGGTGGAAGTTTGTGGGGGCAGTGGAGGTGAGTGTGGGTGGGGGTGGGGGTGGGTGGAAGTTTGTGGGGGGCAGTGGAGGTGAGTGTGTGGGTGGGGTGGCCGTGGGTGGAAGTTTGTGGGGGCAGTGGAGGTGAGTGTGTGTGTGGGGGTTTGTGTGGGTGGAAGTTTGTGGGGGCAGTGGAGGTGAGTGTGTGGGTGGGGGTGGGTGGAAGTTTGTGCGGGCAGTGGAGGTGAATGTGTGGGTGGGGTGGTGGTGGGTGGAAGTTTGTGGGCGCAGTGGAGGTGAGTGTGATTGTGTGTGTTGGGGCAGTCAGGAGGCCGGGGGAGCTGGAGCTGCCTGAGCAGGGCTGAGCTGAGGGGAGAGGAGCGGCCCAGGGAGTCGCGTGGGGGGCAGAGCAGCAGCAGCTGTGTGGGGGCAGAGTGGGGCTGGGGCTGGAGCCCTCTGGAGCCAGGTGCGGGGAGCAGCTGGGCAGAGTGTGGGGGTTCCTGGGCAGCGGGCCCAGTACAGGGAGACCCCACCAGTCAAGAGGCCTTGCAGGCCGCACTGGGAGGGGTATTGTAACCCCCGCGGGGGGGGGGGGGGAGGGGCCCTGCCACCTAGACACTGAGGGCGTGTGGCCACCGCCAGAGCGAGTGTCCGACCCGCAGCGTCCCTGCAGCACAGCCAGGGCCTGGCCAGGGGCCTGGGACGTGTGAGGAACAGACTGTGAACTGCCACAGCTGTTTGGGGTCCCCCGTGCCACAGAGCGGGGTGACGGCTTTTCCTTTCACCTTCCCCAGTTTCTCCTTGTTTTTAATGACTTGCTGTTTAATAACTTGTGTTTGCTTTGAACTATATGCGATGATCAATGGGTCAGGGAAGCGTCCGGAGCAGAGAGAGTACCCCGGAGTGGAGACACCCGAGCCCTGTCCTAAGTACAACAACCAGATTGGGGGTCGAGCCCCAGGAATCCTGGGCCCAGCCTTGTCTGGGTTACGAGGACTCTGCCACACGAGAGTAGAAGGGGTGTCCTGGAGTCAGGCGGGAGTGGGAGCGAGGACTCAGATCCTTTCGCCAGCCAATTCCACAGGGGTAGTGTATGAGCCAGGAAAGGTCCCCACGATAGCGGGACCATTCCCCCGCTTACATAGGCGTGGACACAGAATGCCTTTAGCTGTGGATTGCACTGCAGATCTGATTGGCTGTAAATCCTGGATACCTCTGGCAACATGAGACCGCATGAACTGGTCCTTTCCTATGGTCTGGCTCTGGTGAGGTAAGACTAAAAGGTCTTTTCACGGTTGGACCAGGACAGACTCTGGGGTGTGCATTATTCTCCTCAGCACTTCCATTCTGTAGTGCCCTGACAGCAAGATCCCAGGTGAATGTGTGGGTTACTCTCCCTGGCAGGGTCAGGTTTTCTGTACAGTTTTTAATGACTGAAATGCTTTTCTCTTCTTTGTAACCTAGGCACATGGTTGGACTCCAATCGCAGAGCGGAAGCAGAAAATAGTCACCATTCCCCGGAGATGCCCAGCTAAAGAGGGAACTTTTCAGTAAGAGCTCCCTGCTGGTTCACACATGCATGTAGACAGCGTCCATGCGGGTGTCTGTCAGTGAGGTTTCTCTGTCTGTTCTGTCAAATGTTTGCCTACTTGTTTTCTGGCTGGTGCCGGCTGAAAGGATTTCGTATCCGAGGAAGGACGTATCCTCCTGCTTAGCAAACAAACAAAGCAGCACATTTCATGTCCAGATTATATTTAGTCGTAAATCGACATTCTGATGGTTCCCCACCAAGGAAAGTTACCCCGTCTTTAGGAAAATGACTGAAGTACGAATGCCAAACACAATTCCAACAGAGGATTCAAAGCAAGGTTTTCTGCATGGTGATTAAAGGCTTTAATTTAAATCAGTCCACCCTGAGGTGAACAATTAAGAGTTGTTATCTTCACTGAAGGCAGTTGAGGTCTAAGCCCTTGGTTCTGTCTGAATGGAAATTCGTTCCATTTACTAATGCGGTTTCAGGAGCATTGTGTGGGGTGCAAGGAGAGGCCAGTGCCATGAGGACAGATGGCTTTGGATGTAAAGGTCGCCGGCAGCACCTGTAACACCTCCCCCCCAACGTGCCCTCGCTTGTCCTGGCTCTGGAGCTGCGGCTGGAGCGGGGCTCGGGTCAAACCCTTTGGCGCTGAAGCCCAGTGTTGACATCTCGCTCTCGGGGGCCCAGACTGACCCAGCCACAATCCCCGCGCGGAGGGGGGGGGGGGGGAGCGAGCTCTGTCTCCCGTGGCCGTGGGGAGCGTCTCGGGGAGAAGCGGATGCTTGCATTGGGATTTTACACAAAGACCTTTCAGAAGAGCCCTAGACGGTGTCTGAGCTGGCTCGGATGAGGCAGCAAGGGGCAACGCAGCCTGAGCCAGTGAAACTGCCAATCCCCCAGGGAGCAGTGGAAGCAGGTCCAAGCCGCAGCAAAGAGCGGTTCCTGCCGGGAGACGGGAAGCAGGCAGATTGCAGCTCTGTGGGACAGAGAGTGTCTGTTTGTTCTCTATGTGGACGGCACCTGGCACAATGGGGCTGATCCCTGAGTGGGGCCTGTACACAATGCTAATAAAAGAAGGGGATTTGTTGGATTACTCTAAATCCTGAGTGGAAAGGTGGAGGTGACAGGGGCAAGCCCTGGACAGATGGGATCTGCCCAACCAGGGCAGCATGTGCAGGACGGGGAAGGGGAAAGGCCATTGGAAGTGTTTCCACAGAAGCAACAATATTATCTACACAAGGTCGCAACAACTTCTCACACAGTTCTTTCCCACTCGCCTCACACAATCCTCGCTTCTACAAATCTCGCGTTATTAGGGTTACAGTTAGCCTAACTCTTGCTAACAAACTGTCATGCATTGCAATCCCCTTCCTGTCCGTTCTTTCTCTGCTTCCACAATACATTAGAAGCAAGAGGAAGACCAAGGACAGGGTAGGCCCACTGCTCAGTGAGGAGGGAGAAACAGTAACAGGAAACTTGGAAATGGCAGAGATGCTTAATGACTTCTTTGTTTTGGTCTTCACCGAGAAGTCTGAAGGAATGACTAACATAGTGAATGCTATGGGAAGGGGGTAGGTTTAGAAGATAAAATAAAAAAAGAACAAGTTAAAAATCACTTAGAAAAGTTAGATGCCTGCAAGTCACCAGGGCCTGATGAAATGCATCCTAGAATACTCAAGGAGCTAATAGAGGAGGTATCTGAGCCTCTAGCTATTATCTTTGGAAAATCATGGGAGACAGGAGAGATTCCAGAGGACTGGAAAAGGGCAAATATAGTGCCCATCTCTAAAAAGGGAAATAAAAACAAGCCAGGAAACTACAGACCAGTTAGTTTAACTTCTGTGCCAGGGAAGATAATGGAGCAAGTAATCAAGGAAATCATCTGCAAACACTTGGAAGGTGGTAAGGTGATAGGGAATAGCCAGCATGGATTTGTAAAGAACAAATCATGTCAAACCAATCTGATAGCTTTCTTTGCTAGGATAACGAGTCTTGTGGATAAGGGAGAAGCGGTGGATGTGGTATACCTAGACTTCAGTAAGGCATTTGATAGGGTCTCGCATGATATTCTTATCGATAAACTAGGCAAATACAACTTAGATGGGGCTACTATAAGGTGGGTGCATAACTGGCTGGATAACCGTACTCAGAGAGTAGTTATTAATGGTTCCCAATCCTGCTGGAAAGGTATAACAAGTGGGGTTCCGCAGGGGTCTGTTTTGGGACCGGCTCTGTTCAATATCTTCATCAACGACTTAGATATTGGCATAGAAAGGACGGTTATTAAATTTGCAGATGATACCAAACTGGGAAGGATTGCAACTGCTTTGGAGGATAGGGTCATAATTCAAAATGATCTGGACAAATTGGAGAAATGGTCTGAGGTAAACAGGATGAAGTTTAACAAAGACAAATGTAAAGTGCTCCACTTAGGAAGGAACAATCAGTTTCACACATACAGAATGGGAAGAGACTGTCTAGGAAGGAGTACGGTAGAAAGGGACCTAGGCGTTATAGGGGACCACAAGCTAAATATGAGTCAACAGTGTGATGCTGTTGCAAAAAAAGCAAACATGATTCTGGGATGCATTAACAGGTGTGTTGTGAGCAAGACATAAGAAGTCATTCTTGCGCTCTACTCTGCGCTGGTTAGGCCTCAACTGGAGTATTGTGTCCAGTTCTGGGCACCACATTTCAAGGAAGATGTGGAGAAATTGGAGAGGGTCCAGCATGGTCTAGACAGTATTTGGTCCTGCCATGAGGGCCGGGGACTGGACTCAATGACCTCTCGAGGTCCCTTCCTGTCCTAGAATCTATGAATCTATGAAGGAGGCAACAACCTGTCATGTGTGATCTAAGGAGCAGGAAAAGAATCTGGGAATTACCTTTTGTAAAATCTCATCTTCTTCCAAAAAGCTGTGGAAATAGCTGATTCAAGAAGTTGTTGACAGATGGATAGTACGCGTCTATCAGCTCCTGGGTTCACTAGCCGTTGTCAACCAAGCAAGTTGGCAGACTGAAGGCAGGGCAAGAATGCTGAACCAGAACGGTCTTTGCTCTTGTCACACATGACATCACAATAAACTTATGCATACACACACACACACAGACATACAGACAGAGGCTGGTACCATTAGCAACAGGAATTTTGATTTCTGGGAGGGGCTGCACAAAGGACTGATACTTTGCATGTACAGAATATATCACATTGTACCTGGGGAGTCACAAAGTAGTTTACAAACTTGAATTCCAGGAGCCTGACAGCTGCCCTGAGCAGGACCAGGTGAAGGTGGGGCTGTACTGAGGGGTCTGCGAGCTGCAGCGGGACGAGCTGGACTGGGTTTCGCTCTGGTGGAGCAGGTGAGAGGGTCTGGGGGCCAGTGCATTGGGGGAGGGGCTGTCACCCCAGTGGCTGAAGCCGAGAGCACTGACCCCCTCACCCCTCTTGTGGCTGAAGTCCAGAGCCCCAACATCCCTCCCTGCCCTCCTGTGGATGAGTCGCAGAGCCCAGACCCCCCCACTCCCCTCCACCTCCCCAGCGGCTGAAGCTTGGAGCCCTGATCCCCCCCCATGGCAGCCGAAGACCAGGTCTCTTCCCTTCATCTCTCTTGGTGGCTTGAGCCTGGACACAAGCCCGGAGTCCTCCCTCCCCGCCTCCGCCCTGGGTGCTATAGCCCGGATCCTGGAGTCTCTACCCAGTTGTGGGAGACCAGAGCCCCAAACCCAGAGCTTCCCCCTCCATCGATCAAGCCTGGAGCCCTGAGCCCATCCCCACCCCTGGGAGTTGTTTAGGAAGAAGGTACACACCTATGTAGGGCCCTATGAAATCTCTTTTATTATTGGGGATTTTCCAATTTAGTATTTTCTGAGTTTTGTCCTTTCCATTTCTTAAAAAGTAATTCCGTCTTTATGGTTTTTGTGTTAATCACAATTGTTTGATACACTGACCACAGTTAAGTAGCTTTACTATAAATGCACACAAATGTACAGAAATGGCTTGCAAGGGGAGAAACTTATTTTACTAAAAGAATCCTACAATTTAAACAAAACTTCCTGCAGATTCCCAGTGTACGGTAAAAGTGACATTTTGTGTGTGTGCATGGGGGAGGGAGGATGTGGGGGGAGTGGAGTGTGTGTGTGTTGGGGGAGAGTATGTATGGGTGTGTTGGGGAGTGGGGGAGGAGTGTGTGTGTGTGGGTGGAAGTTTATGGGGCACAATGGAGGTGAGTGTGTGGGTGGGGGTAGGTGGAAGTTTGTGGGGGCAGTGGAGGTGAGTGTGTGGGTGGGGTGCGGGTGGGTGGAAGTTTGTGGGGGCAGTGGAGGTGAGTGTGTGTGTGTGGGGGGGTCGGTGGAAGTTTGTGGGGGCAGTGGAGGTGAGTGTGGGTGGGGGTGGGTGTGGGTGGAACTTTGTGGGGGCAGTGGAGGTGAGTGTGTGTGTGGGGGTTTGTGTGGGTGGAAGTTTGTGGGGGCAGTGGAGGTGAGTGTGGGTGGGGGTGGGGGTGGGTGGAAGTTTGTGGGGGGCAGTGGAGGTGAGTGTGTGGGTGGGGTGGCCGTGGCTGGAAGTTTGTGGGGGCAGTGGAGGTGAGTGTGTGTGGGGGGGTTTGTGTGGGTGGAAGTTTGTGGGGGCAGTGGAGGTGAGTGTGTGGGTGGGGGTAGGTGGAAGTTTGTGGGCGCAGTGGAGGTGAGTGTGTGGGTGGGGGTGGGTGGAAGTTTGTGCGGGCAGTGGAGGTGAGTGTGACTGTGTGTGTTGGGGCAGTCAGGAGGCCAGGGGAGCTGGAGCTGCCTGAGCAGGGCTGAGCTGAGGGGAGAGGAGCGGCCCAGGGAGTCGCGTGGGGGGCAGAGCAGCAGCAGCTGTGTGGGGGCAGAGTGTGGCTGGGGCTGGAGCCCTCTGGAGCCAGGTGCGGGGAGCAGCTGGGCAGAGTGTGGGGTTCCTGGGCAGCGGGCCCACTACAGGGAGACCCCACCAGTCAAGAGGCCTTGCAGGCCGCACTGGGAGGGGTATTGTAACCCCCGCGGGGGGGGAGGGGCCCTGCCACCTAGACACTGAGGGCGTGTGGCCACCGCCAGAGCGAGTGTCCGACCCGCAGCGTCCCTGCAGCACAGCCAGGGCCTGGCCAGGGGCCTGGGACGTGTGAGGAACAGACTGTGAACTGCCACAGCTGTTTGGGGTCCCCCGTGCCACAGAGCGGGGTGACGGCTTTTCCTTTCACCTTCCCCAGTTTCTCCTTGTTTTTAATGACTTGCTGTTTAATAACTTGTGTTTGCTTTGAACTATATGCGATGATCAATGGGTCAGGGAAGCGTCCGGAGCAGAGAGAGTACCCCGGAGTGGAGACACCCGAGCCCTGTCCTAAGTACAACAACCAGATTGGGGGTCGAGCCCCAGGAATCCTGGGCCCAGCCTTGTCTGGGTTACGAGGACTCTGCCACACGAGAGTAGAAGGGGTGTCCTGGAGTCAGGCGGGCCTCTGGGTGAAGTTAGTGGGAGCGAGGACTCAGACCCTTTCGCCAGCCAATTCCACAGGGGTAGTGTATGAGCCAGGAAAGGTCCCCACGATAGCGGGACCATTCCCCCGCTTACATAGGCCTGGACACAGAATGCCTTTAGCTGTGGATTGCACTGCAGATCTGATTGGCTGTAAATCCTGGATACCTCTGGCAACATGAGACCGCATGAACTGGTCCTTTCCTATGGTCTGGCTCTGGTGAGGTAAGACTAAAAGGTCTTTTCACGGTTGGACCAGGACAGACTCTGGGGAGTGCATTATTCTCCTCAGCACTTCCATTCTGTAGTGCCCTGACAGCAAGATCCCAGGTGAATGTGTGGGTTACTCTCCCTGGCAGGGTCAGGTTTTCTGTTCAGTTTTTAATGACTGAAATGCTTTTCTCTTCTTTGTAACCTAGGCACATGGTTGGACTCCAATCGCAGAGCGGAAGCAGAAAATAGTCACCATTCCCCGGAGATGCCCAGCTAAAGAGGGAACTTTTCAGTAAGAGCTCCCTGCTGGTTCACACATGCATGTAGACAGCGTCCATGCGGGTGTCTGTCAGTGAGGTTTCTCTGTCTGTTCTGTCAAATGTTTGCCTACTTGTTTTCTGGCTGGTGCCGGCTGAAAGGATTTCGTATCCGAGGAAGGACGTATCCTCCTGCTTAGCAAACAAACAAAGCAGCACATTTCATGTCCAGATTATATTTAGTCGTAAATCGACATTGTGATGGTTCCCCACCAAGGAAAGTTACCCCGTCTTTAGGAAAATGACTGAAGTACGAATGCCAAACACAATTCCAATAGAGGATTCAAAGCAAGGTTTTCTGCATGGTGATTAAAGGCTTTAATTTAAATCAGTCCACCCTGAGGTGAACAATTAAGAGTTGTTATCTTCACTGAAGGCAGTTGAGGTCTAAGCCCTTGGTTCTGTCTGAATGGAAATTCGTTCCATTTACTAATCCGGTTTCAGGAGCATTGTGTGGGGTGCAAGGAGAGGCCAGTGCCATGAGGACAGATGGCTTTGGATGTAAAGGTCGCCGGCAGCACCTGTAACACCTCCCCCCCAACGTGCCCTCGCTTGTCCTGGCTCTGGAGCTGCGGCTGGAGCGGGGCTCGGGTCAAACCCTTTGGCGCTGAAGCCCAGTGTTGACATCTCGCTCTCGGGGGCCCAGACTGACCCAGCCACAATCCCCGCGCGGGGGGAGGGGGGGGGGCGAGCTCTGTCTCCCGTGGCCGTGGGGAGCGTCTCGGGGAGAAGCAGATGCTTGCATTGGGATTTTACACAAAGACCTTTCAGAAGAGCCCTAGACGGTGTCTGAGCTGGCTCGGATGAGGCAGCAAGGGGCAACGCAGCCTGAGCCAGTGAAACTGCCAATCCCCCAGGGAGCAGTGGAAGCAGGTCCAAGCCGCAGCAAAGAGCGGTTCCTGCCGGGAGACGGGAAGCAGGCAGATTGCAGCTCTGTGGGACAGAGAGTGTCTGTTTGTTCTGTATGTGGACGGCACCTGGCACAATGGGGCTGATCCCTGAGTGGGGCCTGTACACAATGCTAATAAAAGAAGGGGATTTGTTGGATTACTCTAAATCCCGAGTGGAAAGGTGGAGGTGACAGGGGCAAGCCCTGGACAGATGGGATCTGCCCAACCAGGGCAGCATGTGCAGGACGGGGAAGGGGAAAGGCCATTGGAAGTGTTTCCACAGAAGCAACAATATTATCTACACAAGGTCGCAACAACTTCTCACACAGTTCTTTCCCACTCGCCTCACACAATCCTCGCTTCTACAAATCTCGCGTTATTAGGGTTACAGTTAGCCTAACTCTTGCTAACAAACTGTCATGCATTGCAATCCCCTTCCTGTCCGTTCTTTCTCTGCTTCCACAATACATTAGAAGCAAGAGGAAGACCAAGGACAGGGTAGGCCCACTGCTCAGTGAGGAGGGAGAAACAGTAACAGGAAACTTGGAAATGGCAGAGATGCTTAATGACTTCTTTGTTTTGGTCTTCACCGAGAAGTCTGAAGGAATGACTAACATAGTGAATGCTATGGGAAGGGGGTAGGTTTAGAAGATAAAATAAAAAAAGAACAAGTTAAAAATCACTTAGAAAAGTTAGATGCCTGCAAGTCACCAGGGCCTGATGAAATGCATCCTAGAATACTCAAGGAGCTAATAGAGGAGGTATCTGAGCCTCTAGCTATTATCTTTGGAAAATCATGGGAGACAGGAGAGATTCCAGAGGACTGGAAAAGGGCAAATATAGTGCCCATCTCTAAAAAGGGAAATAAAAACAAGCCAGGAAACTACAGACCAGTTAGTTTAACTTCTGTGCCAGGGAAGATAATGGAGCAAGTAATCAAGGAAATCATCTGCAAACACTTGGAAGGTGGTAAGGTGATAGGGAATAGCCAGCATGGATTTGTAAAGAACAAATCATGTCAAACCAATCTGATAGCTTTCTTTGCTAGGATAACGAGTCTTGTGGATAAGGGAGAAGCGGTGGATGTGGTATACCTAGACTTCAGTAAGGCATTTGATAGGGTCTCGCATGATATTCTTATCGATAAACTAGGCAAATACAACTTAGATGGGGCTACTATAAGGTGGGTGCATAACTGGCTGGATAACCGTACTCAGAGAGTAGTTATTAATGGTTCCCAATCCTGCTGGAAAGGTATAACAAGTGGGGTTCCGCAGGGGTCTGTTTTGGGACCGGCTCTGTTCAATATCTTCATCAACGACTTAGATATTGGCATAGAAAGGACGGTTATTAAATTTGCAGATGATACCAAACTGGGAAGGATTGCAACTGCTTTGGAGGATAGGGTCATAATTCAAAATGATCTGGACAAATTGGAGAAATGGTCTGAGGTAAACAGGATGAAGTTTAACAAAGACAAATGCAAAGTGCTCCACTTAGGAAGGAACAATCAGTTTCACACATACAGAATGGGAAGAGACTGTCTAGGAAGGAGTACGGCAGAAAGGGATCTAGGCGTTATAGTGGACCACAAGCTAAATATGAGTCAACAGTGTGATGCTGTTGCAAAAAAAGCAAACATGATTCTGGGATGCATTAACAGGTGTGTTGTGAGCAAGACATAAGAAGTCATTCTTGCGCTCTACTCTGCGCTGGTTAGGCCTCAACTGGAGTATTGTGTCCAGTTCTGGGCACCACATTTCAAGGAAGATGTGGAGAAATTGGAGAGGGTCCAGCATGGTCTAGACAGTATTTGGTCCTGCCATGAGGGCAGGGGACTGGACTCAATGACCTCTCGAGGTCCCTTCCTGTCCTAGAATCTATGAATCTATGAAGGAGGCAACAACCTGTCATGTGTGATCTAAGGAGCAGGAAAAGAATCTGGGAATTACCTTTTGTAAAATCTCATCTTCTTCCAAAAAGATGTGGAAATAGCTGATTCAAGAAGTTGTTGACAGATGGATAGTACGCGTCTATCAGCTCCTGGGTTCACTAGCCGTTGTCAACCAAGCAAGTTGGCAGACTGAAAGCAGGGCAAGAGTGCTGAACCAGAACGGTCTTTGCTCTTGTCACACATGACATCACAATAAACTTATGCATACACACACACACACACAGACATACAGACAGAGGCTGGTACCATTAGCAACAGGAATTTTGATTTCTGGGAGGGGCTGCACAAAGGACTGATACTTTGCATGTACAGAATATATCACATTGTACCTGGGGAGTCACAAAGTAGTTTACAAACTTGAATTCCAGGAGCCTGACAGCTGCCCTGAGCAGGACCAGGTGAAGGTGGGGCTGTACTGAGGGGTCTGCGAGCTGCAGCGGGACGAGCTGGACTGGGTTTCGCTCTGGTGGAGCAGGTGAGAGGGTCTGGGGGCCAGTGCATTGGGGGAGGGGCTGTCACCCCAGTGGCCGAAGCCCGGAGCACTGACGCCCTCACCCCTCTTGTGGCTGAAGTCCAGAGCCCCCACCTCCCTCCCTGCCCTCCTGTGGATGAATCGCAGAGCCCAGAGCCCCCCACTCCCTTCCACCTACCCAGCGGCTGAAGCTTGGAGCCCTGATCTCCCCCCCATGGCAGCCGAAGACCAGGTCTCTTCCCTTCATCTCTCTTGGTGGCTTGAGCCTGGACACAAGCCCGGAGTCCTCCCTCCCCCCCTCCGCCCTGGGTGCTATAGCCCGGATCCTGGAGTCTCTACCCAGTTGTGGGAGACCAGAGCCCCAAACCCAGAGTTCGCCCTCCATCGATCAAGCCTGGAGCCCTGAGCCCATCCCCACCCCCGGGAGTTGTTTCGGAAGATGGTACACGCCTATGTAAGGCCCTATGAAATCTCTTTTATTATTGGGGATTTTCCAATTTAGTATTTTCTGAGTTTTGTCCTTTCCAGTTCTTAAAAATTAATTCCGTCTTTATGGTTTTTGTGTTAATCACAATTGTTTGATACACTGACCACAGTTAAGTAGCTTTACTATAAATGCACACAAATGTTCAGAAATGGCTTGCAAGGGGAGAAACTGATTTTACTAAAAGAATCCTACAATTTAAACAAAACTTCCTGCAGATGCCCAGAGTACGGTAAAAGTGACATTTTTAACTCACCTTTTAAAGCAGCCGTAAGTAACACGACCAACTGACATTGCTGAACAGTGACACTACAGTCCACAGCAGTGTGTGTGTGCATGGGGGAGGGAGGTTGTGGGGGGAGTGGAGTGTGTGTGTGTGTGTAGAGTATGTATGGGTGTGATGGGGAGTGGGGGAGGAGTGTGAGTGTTTGTGTGGAAGTTTATGGGGCGCAGTGGAGGTGAGGGTGGGGGTGTGTGTGGGTGGAAGTTTGTGGGGGCAGTGAATGTGTGGGTGGGGGTGGGCATGGAAATTTGTGGGGGGCAGTGGAGGTGAGTGTGTGGGTGGGGGTGGGTGGAAGTTTGTGGGCGCAGTGGAGGTGAATGTGCGGGTGGGGTGGGGGTGGGTGGAAGTTTGTGGGGGCAGTGGAGGTGAGTGTGTGTGTGAGTTGGGGGTGTGTGTGGGTGCAAGTTTGTGGGCGCAGTGGAGGTGAGTGTGTGGGGGGGTGTGGGTGTAAGTTTGTGGGCGCAGTGGAGGTGAGGGTCGGGGTGGGTGGAACAGGAGACACTCGCTGGGAGGGAGAAGGAATCCCACAATGCACCAGGGCTGGCGGAAGCAGCGCGCAACAGCCCCTCCTCGCCCCACGCCACCCTCTGGCGCCTCTGACCTTCTCCTAATGGCGTCCTGAGCTCCGCACTCACTTCCGCTTCCGGCCTCGGCCTGGGTAGAGGGGTTTCAGGGGCGGTGGCGCTAGGGAGGCGAAAGGAGGTGGCAGTGGGCGGGGCATGTGGCGGCTGGGGGGTGGGGCAGAGCGATCAGGGCAGAGGCCAAGCCCCGGGGGAGGCGGGTCTGGGGCGGGGCCGGGGCAGAGCGGGTCGGGGCGGGGGGCGGGGCAGGGGCAGGGGCGGGGGCCGAGCGGGGCGGGGCTGGGGGCGGGGTCGGAGCAGGGACTGGACTGGAGGCGGGGGAGGGGCATAGCTAGGCGGGGCTGGGGCACAGCGGGGCGGGGCTGCGGGCGGGGCCGGGGCACAGCGGGGCAGGGCTGGGGCTGGAGCATGGACGCGGCACGGGGCGGGGCAGGGGGCGGGGCCGGGGCACAGCGGAGCGGGGCTGGGGGCGGTGCTGGAGTAGGGGCGGGGCCGGGGCACAGCGGGGCGGGGCTGGAGCAGGGGCGGGGCCGGGGCACAGCGGGGCGGGGCTGGAGTAGGGGCGGGGCCAGGGTAGAGCGGGGCGGGATTGGGCCGGAGCAGGGGCGGGACAGGGCCCGGGGCCGGGCCAGAGCTTGGGTCGGGGCTGGGGGCGGGGCCGCTGCAGAGCGGGGCGGGGCTGGGGGCGGGGCCGGGGCACAGCGGGGCTGGGGGCGGGGCCGGGGCACAGCGGGGCGGGGCTGGGGGCGGGGCCGGGGCAGAGCGGGGTGCCCGTCCCCCTCGGTGGTTGGTTCGGGCCCGCGCACCCCGGTTCGCACCGAACCGAACCGCCCGGCTCGGGAGCCCCGGGGCGCTCAGCCGCGGTGCCCGGTCAGGTCTAAGTGGCACTTTCAGCCCCAGGACATCCCCGCCCGGCCCCTGGGCGTCGCTGTTCTCGGTCCCGGTCCCCCCGCTGCACCCGGGGCCGGTGCGCTCACGGGGGGCGGAGCATCCGCTTCTCCCCGAGACGCTCCCCACGGCCACGGGAGACAGAGCTCCCTGGGCTCCTTCTCTCTCCTCAGCTCAGCCCTGCTCAGGCAGCTCCAGCTCACACGGAGGACGGGACCCCCGGCCTCCTGACTGCCCCAAGACACACAGTCACACTCACCTCCACTGCCCCCACAAACTTCCACCCCCCCAGACTCACCTCCACTGCCCCCACAAACTTCCACCCCCCTACCCTCACATCCACTGCCCCCACAAACTTCCACCCCCCCCACCCCACCCACACACTCACCTCCACTGCCCCCACAAACTTCCACCCACACACACCCCCAACTCACACACTCACCTCCACTGCCCCCACAAACTTCACCCACCCCCATCCCACCCACACACTCACCTCCACTGCCCCCACAAACTTCCACCCACACACACCCCCAACTCACACACTCACCTCCACTGCGCCCCATAAACTTCCACCCACACACTCACACTCCTCCCCCACTCCCCAGCACACCCATACATACTCTCCCCCAACACACACACACACACACACACACACTCCACTCCCCCCACAACCTCCCTCCCCCATGCACACACACACTGCTGTGGACTGTGGTGTCACTGTTCAGCAATGTCAGTTGCTCGTGTTACTTACGGCTACTTTAAAAGGTGAGTTTAAAATGTCACTTTTACTGTACTCTGGGCATCTGCAGGAAGTTTTGTTTAAATTGTAGGATTCTTTTAGTAAAATCAGTTTCTCCCCTTGCAAGCCATTTCTGAACATTTGTGTGCATTTATAGTAAAGCTACTTAACTGTGGTCAGTGTATCAAACAATTGTGATTAACACAAAAACCATAAAGACGGAATTACTTTTTAAGAAATGGAAAGGACATAACTCAGAAAATACTAAATTGGAAAATCCCCAATAATAAAAGAGATTTCATAGGGCCCTACATAGGCGTGTACCATCTTCCGAAACAACTCCCGGGGGTGGGGATGGGCTCAGGGCTCCAGGCTTGATCTATGGAGGGGGAGCGCTGGGTTTGGGGCTCTGGTCTCCCACAACTGGGTAGAGACTCCAGGATCCGGGCTATAGCACCCAGGGCGGAGGGGGGGAGGGAGGACTCCGGGCTTGTGTCCAGGCTCAAGCCACCAAGAGAGATGAAGGGAAGAGACCTGGTCTTCGGCTGCCATGGGGGGGAGATCAGGGCTCCAAGCTTCAGCCGCTGGGGAGGTGGAGGGGAGTGGGGGCTCTGGGCTCTGCGACTCATCCACAGGAGGGCAGGGAGGGAGGTGGGGGCTCTGGACTTCAGCCACAAGAGAGGTGAGGGGGTCAGTGCTCCGGGCTTCGGCCACTGGGGTGACAGCCCCTCCCCCAATGCACTGGCCCCCAGACCCTCTCACCTGCTCCACCAGAGCGAAACCCAGTCCAGCTCGTCCCGCTGCAGCTCGCAGACCCCTCAGTACAGCCCCACCTTCACCTGGTCCTGCTCAGGGCAGCTGTCAGGCTCCTGGAATTCAAGTTTGTAAACTACTTTGTGACTCCCCAGGTACAATGTGATATATTCTGTACATGCAAAGTATCAGTCCTTTGTGCAGCCCCTCCCAGAAATCAAAATTCCTGTTGCTAATGGTACCAGCCTCTGTCTGTATGTCTGTGTGTGTGTGTGTGTATGCATAAGTTTATTGTGATGTCATGTGTGACAAGAGCAAAGACCGTTCTGGTTCAGCATTCTTGCCCTGCCTTCAGTCTGCCAACTTGCTTGGTTGACAACGGCTAGTGAACCCAGGAGCTGATAGACGCGTACTATCCATCTGTCAACAACTTCTTGAATCAGCTAGCCCTGAGCCCCTCATTCCTAGCCCCATCCCAAAGCCCGCTCCCCCAGCCAGAGCCCTCACCCCCTGCACCCCAACCCTCTGCCCTAGCCCTGAGCCCCTCATTCCCAGCCCCACCCCAGAGCCCACACCCCAACCCTCTGCCCCACTTCAGCCCCCTCCCACACTCTGAACCCTTCAGCCTCACCCCTGCCACACACCGTCCATGTGCAGAATGAATTTTGTGATGTGCAGCAATATACAGGTGATGTGTCACATAACAAAATTGCACATATTGGTGCACATCACAAAATTCATTCCGCACACGGACATACAAAATGTGAGGAAACACTGCTCCTGACTTTCAACCTATCTGAGACATCTTGAATTTCATACAGTGACTGATCAGAATAAAGTGCTCTCAAGTGAGCTACAGACCAACAGTGGTTCATAGGAATTATTCAGCAAGTATTTTAGAAGACCTAGACCATTAGAGGAAATCATGACCTGCTAAGAGACAATTAATGGAGAGAAGCAGCAAGATTAATCCCATACATTGGATTGGTTGTGACTTATTTGCCTGATTTGAAAAGAGGCCAAAAGGACCTGAGTCTCCTCGCTGGCGATAGCCCCCTGCTTGGCCAATCAGCACTGAGACTCTGAGGGGCGGGAGGCTGAGAGGTCTCACCAGATGTCCCAAAGGATGGCCCAGGTCACCATCAGAGGGGATCACTCTCAGACCCAGCCTCACCTCTTTGTGAGGACCTCCCGCAATGAGAGCACCCCCCACCCCATCCACACTCCACACACACACCCCTTCTTGGTAGAGGGAGGGAAGCCGGGGAAAGGGGAAAAAGAAGCAAGAGAAGAGGAGAAAGGAGGGAGGAAAGAGGAAAAGGGAAACCAAAAAGGATAAACCCCAATGTCCCCAGGGATTCTAAGCGTCAAAGTCCTAGGCAGGAAATCAAATTCGGCCACCTTAAGCCAGTGTTTTCTGGGTTTAGAATGCTGCCTGCACCAGGGGGATCAGACTGAACAGGTTCCAAACCTCTCTGGGCCTCTTACCTTGGAAAAGGGAAGTTTGTTTTCGGCACAATCAGTGGTAGGAAAGGAGAAAACTCCACAGAGGTTCCTCCCCATGCTCACATCCGTGAATCCTAATTCTCTCTCAGTCCTCGAGGAGAGACCTCGCGAAGGAGATTTGCGGCAGCAAAGCCGGGGGGGTCTCAGAGACTGGCCTGGCCCTGCACCTCTGTCCTGCACGGCTGATGTCAGGGTCTCTCTGTGAGGTCACCCCCTCCCCACCACCTTTGCCCAATAGGCCGAGTTCCTGCAACAGGCCTTTGTGATGTCACTGCCACCCCCACCCCTCCCCTCCAAGCTGATGTCCTGCCCCTGGCCAGCCTCATTGGGTGTTTGTTTCCCCTGGATCTAGGGTTGCCAACTTGCTGGCCCAACAAAACTGACCACCCTTGTCCCGCCCCGTCAAGGATGGAATGCAAGGCTGAGTTCACTCACCAACCCCCTGAAACATGTCAGTGCCCCAGAGAAAACCGGACCCCTGCTATTGGAACGAAATGCTGGAGATCTGAATGGGAAAGGGACTGTCTGAATTGTCAAGATGGGGAACGAACAACAATCTACAGCAATGTCATTAACACAAACACACTCCAATCCTGCTCCAGCCGGAAGGGAAATGGGCAGGAATTCACTTACAGCCCCGCACAGCAGTGAGTGGGCCGGGGAGGCTGGTCTGAGCAAACAATGTGAAGTGATAATTCACTAAGAGAATCATAGTGTAGGGAAGCCAGTGGCCATCAGGTAGCTGTGGCTGAGGGGTTAAGGTGCTGGACTAGAAATCCCTTGGGGCTTCCCACCTAGATTTGAATCTCCGTGCCAACTCCGGAAGCATTGAACTGTTGTCATTGCTGTAGTCTCAGTGCTGGCGCATCCCTAGTGCCAACTGGAGGTAGATCTGGTCTCACTCTCAGGCTGTCTACACTTAAAATGCTCCTGTAGTACTTTGGAGTAGACAGTTGCTACAGTGACTGGTGAGGTTTTCCTATTGCTCTAGCTGCACTGACAGAACACAGAGACTGAATTCCCACCCCACCTGCATAGGAGCTCTCAGCAGTTTAATTGTTCTGCAGCCAGCTTCCCATTAGAAATGCTGTTGTGGGACATTCCCAGACCTGGACATCTACCAAGGACAGAATTTGAAGAGCAAACCTGGCTCCTCCCACCAGGAGGGATTGGAGTATTTTGTCCCTTGTGACGGGTTGGATCACAGAAAGCCCCTTGGGAGCTGCCAACCGATGTGCCAAGACTACTTCTGCCCCTGCTTTCCTGCCCTGGCAGCTCAGGACCCCAGAACCCTGTCTTGTTGAGCCAGACACGCCCGTCTGCTCCAACACAGACCCAGGGTCTGAATTACTTGCCCAAAGCTGCAGGCTTAACCTGAAAGCAGCTCACAGAAGCTCAGGTTCAGCTGTTTGTCCTCTGTGACCCTAAATCCTTTTCATAGTCCCTGCTTTCCAGGCTACGGTTCCCTAGGCTCTAGGTGTGGCCACCAGCCTCCGTTCCCAGCTATAGGGCCTGGCTTTTGGCTGTATTAAACTGCATTTGTTTTACTAATCCCATTTTATCAAACTATCCAGGCTGCTCTGTACAACTGCCCCATCATTAGCATTATTTACCACTCCTCCAAGCTGTGTTAGCCACAGACTTTATCAGCAGTGATTTTATATTTACTTCCAGATGGTTAATTACAAAGTTGAATAGTGAGGGGGCTACAGCCAATCCCTGTGGTGCCTCGTTAACAGCTCCCCCATTCAGTGATGATGCCCCATGGACAGGTACAAGGTCAGACTTGGGGTCACCCATCAGGAGAAGGGGAGCAGGGGGATTATTTTACTACTGTTTTATAATGCACCTAATTTTTTTATTCACAGGCTCCACCTACAGTGTCTGTCACTCTTGTACCTGGGCCCTTCTGGGACAATTCTCGTCTCATTTACACTGGAGCCAATCCAAAGTGAATCCAGGCCATCCCTCCCAGCCTGCCCATGACTGCTGTCTGTGGAGATCTAGCCCAGGGAACAGCCTCACTCCACCATGGTTGGGCTGGTTCCCTGATTTTTTTGCTTTTGTGGAAACACTTCCAATGGCCTTTCCCCTTCCCCGTCCTGCACATGCTGCCCTGGTTGGGCAGATCCCATCTGTCCAGGGCTTGCCCCTGTCACCTCCACCTTTCCACTCGGGATTTAGAGTAATCCAACAAATCCCCTTCTTTTATTAGCATTGTGTACAGGCCCCACTCAGGGACCAGCCCCATTGTGCCAGGTGCCATCCGCTCTGCGATTGGAGTCCAACCATGTGCCTAGGTTACAAAGAAGAGAAAAGCATTTCAGTCATTAAAAACTGAACAGAAAACCTGACCCTGCCAGGGAGAGTAACCCACACATTCACCTGGGATCTTGCTGTCAGGGCACTACAGAATGGAAGTGCTGAGGAGAATAATGCACTCCCCAGAGTCTGTCCTGGTCCAACCGTGACAAGACCTTTTAGTCTTACCTCACCAGAGCCAGACCATAGGAAAGGACCAGTTCATGCGGTCTCATGTTGCCAGAGGTATCCAGGATTTACAGCCAATCAGATCTGCAGTGCAATCCACAGCTAAAGGCATTCTGTGTCCAGGCCTATGTAAGCGGGGGAATGGTCCCGCTATCGTGGGGACCTTTCCTGGCTCATACACTACCCCTGTGGAATTTGCTGGCGAAAGGATCTGAGTCCTCGCTCCCACTAACTTCACCCAGAGGCCCGCCTGACTCCAGGACACCCCTTCTACTCTCGTGTGGCAGAGTCCTCGTAACCCAGACAAGGCTGGGCCCAGGATTCCTGGGGCTCGACCCCCAATCTGGTTGTTGTACTTAGGACAGGGCTCGGGTGTCTCCACTCCGGGGTACTCTCTCTGCTCCGGACGCTTCCCTGACCCATTGATCATCGCATATAGTTCAAAGCAAACACAAGTTATTAAACAGCAAGTCATTAAAAACAAGGAGAAACTGGGGAAGGTGAAAGGAAAAGCCGTCACCCCGCTCTGTGGCACGGGGGACCCCAAACAGCTGTGGCAGTTCACAGTCTGTTCCTCACACGTCCCAGGCCCCTGGCCAGGCCCTGGCTGTGCTGCAGGGACGCTGCGGGTCGGACACTCGCTCTGGCGGTGGCCACACGCCCTCAGTGTCTAGGTGGCAGGGCCCCTCCCCCCCCCCCCCCCCGCGGGGGTTACAATACCCCTCCCAGTGCGGCCTGCAAGGCCTCTTGACTGGTGGGGTCTCCCTGTACTGGGCCCGCTGCCCAGGAACCCCCACACTCTGCCCAGCTGCTCCCCGCACCTGGCTCCAGAGGGCTCCAGCCCCAGCCCCACTCTGCCCCCACACAGCTGCTGCTGCTCTGCCCCCCACGCGACTCCCTGGGCTGCTCCTCTCCCCTCAGCTCAGCCCTGCTCAGGCAGCTCCAGCTCCCCCGGCCTCCTGACTGCCCCAACACACACAGTCACACTCACCTCCACTGCCCGCACAAACTTCCACCCACACACACCCACACACTCACCTCCACTACCCCCACAAACTTCCACCCACCCCGACACACACTCACCTCCACTGCCCCCACAAACTTCCACCCACCCCCCCACACACACACACACTCACCTCCACTGCCCGCACAAACTTCCACCCACCCCCACCCCACCCACACAGTCACCTCCACTGCCCCCACAAACTTCTACCCATACCCCCCCAACTCACACTCACCTCCACTGCCCCCACAAACTTCCACCTACCCCCACCCACACACTCACCTCCACTGCCCCCACAAACTTCCACCCACACAAACCCCGACACACACAGTCCCCATAAACTTCCACCCACACACACACACTCCTCCCCCACTCCCCAACACACCCATACATACTCTCCCCCAACACACACACACACACACACTCCACTCCCCCCACAACCTCCCTCCCCCATGCACACACACAAAATGTCACTTTTACCGTACACTGGGAATCTGTAGGAAGTTTTGTTTAAATTGTAGGATTCTTTTAGTAAAATCAGTTTCTCCCCTTGCAAGCCATTTCTGAACATTTGTGTGCATTTATAGTAAAGCTACTTAACTGTGGTCAGTGTATCAAACAATTGTGATTAACACGAAAACCATAAAGACGGAATTACTTTTTAAGAAATGGAAAGGACAAAACTCAGAAAATACTAAATTGGAAAATCCCCAATAATAAAAGAGATTTCATAGGGCCCTACATAGGTGTGTACCTTCTTCCTAAACAACTCCCAGGGGTGGGGATGGGCTCAGGGCTCCAGGCTTGATCGATGGAGGGGGAAGCTCTGGGTTTGGGGCTCTGGTCTCCCACAACTGGGTAGAGACTCCAGGATCCGGGCTATAGCACCCAGGGCGGAGGCGGGGAGGGAGGACTCCGGGCTTGTGTCCAGGCTCAAGCCACCAAGAGAGATGAAGGGAAGAGACCTGGTCTTCGGCTGCCATCGGGGGGGATCAGGGCTCCAAGCTTCAGCCGCTGGGGAGGTGGAGGGGAGTGGGGGGGTCTGGGCTCTGCGACTCATCCACAGGAGGGCAGCGAGGGATGTTGGGGCTCTGGACTTCAGCCACAAGAGGGGTGAGGGGGTCAGTGCTCCGGGCTTCAGCCACTGGGGTGATAGCCCCTCCTCCAATGCACTGGCCCCCAGACCCTCTCACCTGCTCCACCAGAGCGAAACCCAGTCCAGCACGTCCCGCTGCAGCTCGCAGACCCCTCAGTACAGCCCCACCTTCACCTGGTCCTGCTCAGGGCAGCTGTCAGGCTCCTTGAATTCAAGTTTGTAAACTACTTTGTGACTCCCCAGGTACAATGTGATATATTCTGTACATGCAAAGTATCAGTCCTTTGTGCAGCCCCTCCCAGAAATCAAAATTCCTGTTGCTAATGGTACCAGCCTCTGTCTGTATGTCTCTGTGTGTGTGTATGCATAAGTTTATTGTGATGTCATGTGTGACAAGAGCAAAGACCGTTCTGGTTCAGCATTCTTGCCCTGCCTTCAGTCTGCCAACTTGCTTGGTTGACAATGGCTGGTGAACCCAGGAGCTGATAGACGTGTACTATCCATCTGTCAACAACTTCTTGAATCAGCTATTTCCACAGGTTTTCGAAAGAAGATGAGATTTTACAAAAGGTAATTCCCAGATTCTTTTCCTGCTCCTTAGATCACACATGACAGGTTGTTGCCTCCTTCATAGATTCATAGATTCTAGGACTGGAAGGGACCTCGAGAGGTCATTGAGTCCAGTCCCCTGCCCTCATGGCAGGACCAAATACTGTCTAGACCATCCCGGATAGATATTTATCTAGCCTACTCTCAAATATCTCCAGAGATGGAGATTCCACAACCTCCCTAGGCAGTTTATTCCAGTGTTTACTGAACAAGTTTTCTCCCTCCTCCTTATGACACCCTTTTAGATACCTGAAAACTGCTATCATGTCCCCTCTCAGTCTTCTCTTTTCCAAACTAAACAAACCCAATTCTTTCAGCCTTCCTTCATAGGTCATGTTCTCAAGACCTTTAATCATTCTTGTTGCTCTTCTCTGGACCCTCTCCAATTTCTCCACATCTTCCTTGAAATGTGGTGGCCAGAACTGGACACAATACTCCAGTTGAGGCCTAACCAGCGCAGAGTAGAGCGCAAGAATGACTTCTTATGTCTTGCTCACAACACACCTGTTAATGCATCCCAGAATCATGTTTGCTTTTTTTGCAACAGCATCACACTGTTGACTCATATTTAGCTTGTGGTCCACTATAACGCCTAGATCCCTTTCTGCCGTACTCCTTCCTAGACAGTCTCTTCCCATTCTGTATGTGTGAAACTGATTGTTCCTTCCTAAGTGGAGCACTTTGCATTTGTCTTTGTTAAACTTCATCCTGACCATTTCTCCAATTTGTCCAGTTCATTTTGACCAGCCTCCCCGGCCCACTCACTGCTGTGCGGGGCTGTAAGTGTGTCCATTGCTGGACAGCAGGAATTCCTGCCCATTTCCCTTCCGGCTGGAGCAGGATTGGAGTGTGTTTGTGTTAATGACATTGCTGTAGATTGTTATTCGTTCCCCATCTTGACAATTCAGACAGTCCCTTTCCCATTCAGCCCCAAACATTTATCATCCAGGAGTAAGATCCCCAAATAATGAGACTGTCTTAACCAAACAAAGAGTAAATTAGGAGCAGGGGGCGTGTGCGCGCATAGGGGGTGGGGGCATATTTTCAAATTCTGAGCCCTTAGCGGGAAGTCTGATGCCCCCCCCCATGATTGTTTGACCTAGGGATGTAAATAGTGGTTAAAACGATTAACCGGTTAGAATTATATCATTTAACTCGTTAACCGTTTTACCTCAGGTCTCTCCAGCGGGCCGGCACAGGGCAGCCGGGGCTGGGGTCCCACCGACCAGGTACGGCAGGGTCTGCTCCAGGCTGCCTTGGCTGCCGCAGACAGGGCTGGAGCCACTCCAGCGTGGCTCTGTCCGGGATCCTGCCTGCCCACCGGCGTGGGGCTGCCCCCCCCCCCCCCAGCCCACTGCGGCCGGGACTCCTCTGGCCCAGGGGGGCTGGCCGGTCGGCGGGGTTAACTGGCAAGGTCCGGTTAACCGGTAAGCAAACCAGTAAACCCAGTACTTCCTGGTTCACCTTTGATATCCCTGGTTTGACCATGTCTAGGAAAAAAGCTTCCCAGTGGCTGCTGGGCTGGGCAGCCCCTCCCAATCTCCTACCCCATGGGCTGGGGGAGCTGCCATTGTATCTCTGCCCATCCCCCTCCCTCCTCCTGCCCTCTGGCTCTGCCCTCCCCAGCCAGTCTCTGCTTGTTCCATAGTCTCCCTCCAGCCCCCCCACAGCCCCTCCCCCACATCCCCCCTTTTCTTCCCTTTATCGGACACTCAGAGCTTCCCTCTAGTCCAGCTCTGCTCCCCTGAGCCCCAGAATTCTCCCCCTGCCCCGATACCTGTGTGTTCCCCCAGCCTCCCTCCAGCGCCCCACATCCCCCGGCCCCCTCCCGCCCCCTGCATCCCTGTTCCCCAATTCCTGCCCTCTCCCAGATTCCTGGTCACCCCCCTCCTACATCCCTGTTCCCCAATTCCTACCCCCTCCCACATCCCCGGTCACCCCCCTCCTACATCCCTGTTCCCCAATTCCTACCCCCTCCCACATCCCCAGTCACCCCCTCCCACATCCCTGCTCACCCCCCTCCCACATCCCTGTTCCCCAATTCCTGCCCCCTCCCAGATCCCTGGTCACCCCCCTCCTACATCCCTGTTCCCCAATTCCTACCCCCTCCCACATCCCCGGTCACCCCCCTCCCACATCCCTGTTCCCCAATTCCTGCCCCCTCCCAGATCCCTGGTCACCCCCCTCCTACATCCCTGTTCCCCAATTCCTACCCCCTCCCACATCCCCGGTCACCCCCTCCCACATCCCTGTTCCCCAATTCCTGCCCCCTCCCAGATCCCCGGTCAACCCCTCCCGCCCTCTACCACATTCCCCTTCCCCCTCCTGCCCCCTCCCACATCCCTGCTCACCCCCCTCCCACATCCCTGTTCCCCAATTCCTCCCCCTCCCAGATCCCTGGTCACCCCTCTCCTACATCCCTGTTCCCCAATTCCTACCCCCTCCCACATCCCCGGTCACCCCCTCCCACATCCCTGCTCACCCCCCTACCACATCCCTGTTCCCCAATTCCTACCCCCTCCCACATCCCCGGTCACCCCCCTCCCTCCCCCTCCCACATCCCTGTTCCCCAATTTCTGTCCCCTCCCAGATCCCCGGACATCCCCCTCCCGCCCCCTACCACATTCCCCTTCCCCCTCCTGCCCCCTCCCACATCCCTGCTCACCCCCCTCCCACATCCCTGTTCCCCAATTCCTGCCCCCTCCCACATCCCCCATCACTCCTCTCCCGCCCTCTCCCACATCACCCTTCCCCCTCCCCCTTCCTGCCCCCTCCCACATCCCTGGTCACCCCCCTCCTGCATCCCTGTTCCCCAATTCCTGCCCCCTCCCACAACCCTTCCCCCTCCCCCCGGCTCCCCACATGTCGCTGCCCCACCCCCACCCCCTGCAAACCCTGGGCGCTGCTGCCGCTTCCCTCTGCCCGAGGCCGGGACTCGCAGCTCGCCCCGCTGGGAGCAGCCTGGGCCCCCCGCCCCGCACAGGCTGCACCGGGAGCAGCTCCCTGCGGGGGGCAGGTCTCCCCTTCTCCCCACATGGGGCACTGCCGGGGGGGCTCGGGGTCCCAGTCAGGGGGGCCGGGCCGGGGTCTCTGCCCGGGGAGAGTCTCGGTGGGGGGGGGAGGCCGTGGGAATATCCCTCCCCCGCCTGCAGCCAGGGCTCGGGGGGCCCCAGCGGCAGCAGCCGAGGCCCCGGAGGCTGGCAAGGCAGCGCCCGCAATTCACTCCTGCTGCTGGGCTGGGCCCCGGCTCGCTCCGCCCGGCGCCTCCTGGGCCCTGGCGAGCTGGAGTCGCTGGGTCTGGCCGGGGGGTCTGGCTCTTATTCATGTCTTGTGGCGTCACCCCCGGCCCCCAGCAGGGACGTGGGGCCAAGGGGTCCATGCCCAGGGGCCCAGGGATTTCAAAGGCGCCGGGCCGAGGGGATCGATCTGTGTTTTTAAATAAAAATGAAGATACAAAATGTCACTAGATCAGTCGATGCCACAACGTACGCCTAGTGGGTGACAGACCCCCCGTCCCCCGCTGGTGCACACAGCCAGAGATGCCCCAAGGCCGACCAACAACCGTGGTCTGGTGCCACCCCACTACCCCGCCCACAGACCCATGGGGCTTCCCCCCACAAGCCCCCAGGCCCCAGTGTGGCCCACCACTCCACAATCCCCCACCGACTGTCCTCCTCGCCCCAAGCCAGGGTGCAGCCACCCCACCCAGCTGTGCCACCCGACAGCCCCTCCCCCCACAGCCCCCCACAGCCATGCTGTGTCCCCCTGGGGGCAGCCATGCTGCTGCCCCTCACTACCTCCCAGCCCAACAGCCACAGCCATGCCATTGACCCAAGCCCCCGATCCAAGTCCCCTATAGCCTCTCCCTCCCCCAGGCCCCTCCCAGACCCAGGCCCCATCCGTACAACCCAATCGCCCCCTGGCAACAACCCCCCTCTTCTCTCCCACAGCACCGATCCAACCCCTACCCTCCCACACCACACAGACCCCTCCACCTCCCAGCTGTGCCACCCCCCCACCCCGAGCCAGACCACCAACCCCGTCAGACACCCTCCCCTGCTGGTGCACCAAGGTCTCCCCAAGACCGACAACAGCTATGAATTAAAACCCCACAGTGTTTGTTGGGGCTACTGGAGCCGTGGGACCTACCTGGAGATGCTGAAATCTCACTCTTGTCTCTCTCCTCCTGCCCCCATCTCCAAGCCAGGCACTGGGCAGTTCAGTGGTGAAGTGATGAACTGATGATCATCAGTTTGTTTTATGATGGGGGGAGGGGGGAGGTTTAAACTATTTCCCTGGATCAAGTCTCCCTTGGTGTAGTAAGTGAAGGCCCTGATAAAGGCTCAGGATGAGGCCTGAGGCCTGAACTAAAGTAATGGTCAAGACTTTGCTAACATAAAGCAAAGTTAAGCTGTGAGCAAGAGGCAGGCCCTGCTCACAGAAGCTGGCAAGGAAAGGGCTGATGTTGCATAAATATATATCCACTTAGCATAGTTACAGTATAAACATGGTACCAAGACACACTATACCGAAACATTCCACAGATAACATGGAACAGGCCGACCCATCCCAATGACAGGGGCAAAAGGGTAAAATGATGGATAGAGTTGTTTTGATCCAACCAACAGGTACAAGGTGCGAGGCGGCACTTTACTACGTAGGGAGGTTGTACCTTGCTACGTGGAGGGGTTGCACCTCAATACGTCAGGAGTGATATGTAACTTGTTTGTACCCGTGTATAAGAATGTATCCCTGGGGTGGTGTCTTTGTCCGGCCACGGGGGCAGTGGAAAGTCCTGCCACTGAGCCGGGTCCTTGCCAAGAGGCACTTTCTCGTAGTATGCCAGGTAGACTAAGTAATCTACGGGGAACTGCCATTGTGTCCGAGATCGCAATAAACCTAGTCGAAGTGACTTTGCATCTTACTAGACTCTGTGGTTATTGGGGGTTCTCTTCGGGTTTGCTGGGTCAGCTATCTGCGCAGAGCTGGGGCAGCACAAAGAGGGAATACACGCACGCAGCTGAGTGATATCAACACAGGAGAAAGCAGAGCACCACACCGGTAGCATCTGAAAACATTTGGCAGCTCAGTCACCATTTCAGCTAGAGCAGAGCTGGGCACTGGGCCACCCGGGGCCTTTAACACCACAGCCCTGGGGAGGGGGTGCTGAGATGGACCATCCAGTGAGGAACACAAGTCCTTCTACCCTCCACCACACTGTAGTTTGGAACTGCTGCTGACGGCTCCCCCCATCCATGGTAACTTTTATCCCCTCTGCCTCCCTCTATCTGGGGGTTTTCCCTTCTGCACCTACCTGGCAGGGCAGGCCGCCCCCCACCCCAGTCTGAACCCCTGAGCTTGTCCCAGTTTTGTCCCTCTGCCCATCCCTCCCCTCCGATTTCCCCCCTTCAGGGGGATTTTCCCTGCCTTTGATTGCAGGGAGCAGATTCTGATGGCGCGTGAGGGCAGCAACTTGCATGTGAGAAGAACATTAGAAGATAAGAACGGTCAACTGGGTCAGACCAAAGGTCCATCTAGCCCAGTGTCCTGTCTGCTGACAGCGGCCAGTGCCAGGTGCCCCAGAGGGAATGAACAGACAGGAATCATCCCAGTGACCCATCCCCTGTCCCCCATTCCCAGCTTCTGACAGACAGAGGTTAGGGCCACCATCCCTGCCCATCCCAGCTAACAGCCATTGATGGACCTGGCCTCCATGAACCCATCTAGTTCCCCTTTGACCACAGGACCCTGCTCAGGATCAGTGAAGTTGCAAGTTCTAATAGGAAACAGCTTCTGATACAAGGGCAGCTCCTATTCCACCTCCCCTCCCATGGGGATGAGCAGCCCCCACAACTGCCACTCTGTCCCAGCTCCTTCAACCCATTGCCCCCTTCAGCCTCCCCTCAAATGTCCCCTTCCCCCCATCGCCCCCTTCAGCCTCCTCCAACTGCCCCCCATCGCCCCGTTCAGCCTCCCCCAACTGTTCCCTTCCCCTCACCGCACCTGGTCACCTTCACTCCCCCGTTGCCCTCTTCAGCCTCCGGCAACTTCCCCCCACTACCCTGGCTCCACCACTCTCAGGTTCCCTTCCCCCCAACCATCTGCTTCCTTGCCATGGGTAAGAGGGGCAGAAAATGCTTTTGAAAAAACCTTTTGCAAAGTAAAAATAAAACAAACCAAACAACCCCCTCCCTTGCTGTGTGCTGGGTGCCCAGCTGTGTGCTTGTGTGTGTGTGGGGGGGGGGAGGGTGTTGTTCTGAGCACACTCAGTTCAGGGAAGGGGTGGAGTTGGCCAAAGGGGCAGGTGGAATCTTTAGCAGAGAATTCCTTTCTCCATTCTGTTAGCTAAGCATTGCTGTTAAATGTCAGCCGACGAATGCAGCATTTGAAGCAATCTGACTCTAAATCCCCTGCCCTCTCGGTTGCTGCAGTTCTCACACCCTCTATCAGCTCCTGGGTTCACCAGCCATTGTCAACCAAGCAAGTTGGCAGACTGAAGGCAGGGCAAGAATGCTGAACCAGAACGGTCTTTGCTCTTGTCACACATGACATCACAATAAACTTATGCATACACACACACACACACACACATAGACATTCAGACAGAGGCTGGTACCATTAGCAACACTGAGAGACTTGGCCAAAATCTCTAGGAATTTTGATTTCTGGGAGGGGCTGCACAAAGGACTGATACTTTGCATGTACAGAATATATCACATTGTACCTGGGGAGTCACAAAGTAATTTACAAACTTGAATTGAAGGAGCCTGACAGCTGCCCTGAGCAGGACCAGGTGAAGGTGGGGCTGTACTGAGGGGTCTGCGAGCTGCAGCGGGACGAGCTGGACTGGGTTTCGCTCTGGTGGAGCAGGTGAGAGGGTCTGGGGGCCAGTGCATTGGAGGAGGGGCTATCACCCCAGTGGCTGAAGCCCGGAGCACTGACCCCCTCACCCCTCTTGTGGCTGAAGTCCAGAGCCCCAACATCCCTCCCTGCCCTCCTGTGGATGAGTCGCAGAGCCCAGACCCCCCCACTCCCCTCCACCTCCCCAGCGGCTGAAGCTTGGAGCCCTGATCCCCCCCCATGGCAGCCGAAGACCAGGTCTCTTCCCTTCATCTCTCTTGGTGGCTTGAGCCTGGACACAAGCCCGGAGTCCTCCCTCCCCGCCTCCGCCCTGGGTGCTATAGCCCAGATCCTGAAGTCTCTACCCAGTTGTGGGAGACCAGAGCCCCAAACCCAGAGCTTCCCCCTCCATCGATCAAGCCTGGAGCCCTGAGCCCATCCCCACCCCCGGGAGTTGTTTCGGAAGATGGTACACACCTATGTAGGGCCCTATGAAATCTCTTTTATTATTGGGGATTTTCCAATTTAGTATTTTCTAAGTTTTGTCCTTTCCATTTCTTAAAAAGTAATTCCGTCTTTATGGTTTTTGTGTTAATCACAATTGTTTGATACACTGACCACAGTTAAGTAGCTTTACTATAAATGCACACAAATGTTCAGAAATGGCTTGCAAGGGGAGAAACTGATTTTACTAAAAGAATCCTACAATTTAAACAAAACTTCCTGCAGATTCCCAGTGTATGGTAAAAGTGACATTTTGTGTGTGTGCATGGGGGAGGGAGGTTGTGGGGGGAGTGGAGTGTGTGTGTTGGGGGAGAGTATGTATGGGTGTGTTGGAGGGTGGGGGAGGAGTGTGTGTGTGTGGGTGGAAGTTTATGGGGCACAATGGAGGTGAGTGTGTGGGTGGGGGGTGGGGGTGGAAGTTTGTGGGGGCAGTGGTGGTGAGTGTGTGTGGGGGGGGTTGTGTGGGTGGAAGTTTGTGGGGGCAGTGGAGGTGAGTGTGTGGGTGGGGGTAGGTGGAAGTTTATGGGGGCAGTGGAGGTGAGTGTGAGTTGGGGGGGTGTGTGGGTGGAAGTTTGTGGGGGCAGTGGAGGTGAGTGTGTGGGTGGGGTGGGGGTGGGTGGAAGTTTGTGGGGGCAGTGGAGGTGAGTGTGGGTTGGGGTGGGTGTGGGTGGAAGTTTGTGGGGGCAGTGGAGGTGAGTGTGTGGGTGGGGTGGCCGTGGGTGGAAGTTTGTGGGGGCAGTGGAGGTGAGTGTGTGTGTGGGGGTTTGTGTGGGTGGAAGTTTGTGGGGGCAGTGGAGGTGAGTGTGTGGGTGGGGGTAGGTGGAAGTTTGTGGGGGCAGTGGAGGTGAGTGTGTGGGTGGGGGTGGGTGGAAGTTTGTGCGGGCAGTGGAGGTGAATGTGTGGGTGGGGTTTTGGTGGGTGGAAGTTTGTGGGCGCAGTGGAGGTGAGTGTGACTGTGTGTGTTGGGGCAGTCAGGAGGCCGGGGGAGCTGGAGCTGCCTGAGCAGTGCTGAGCTGAGGGGAGAGGAGCGGCCCAGGGAGTCGCGTGGGGGGCAGAGCAGCAGCAGCTGTGTGGGGGCAGAGTGGGGCTGGGGCTGGAGCCCTCTGGAGCCAGGTGCGGGGAGCAGCTGGGCAGAGTGTGGGGGTCCCTGGGCAGCGGGCCCAGTACAGGGAGACCCCACCAGTCAAGAGGCCTTGCAGGCCGCACTGGGAGGGGTATTGTAACCCCCGCGGGGGGGGGGGGAGGGGCCCTGCCACCTAGACACTGAGGGCGTGTGGCCACCGCCAGAGCGAGTGTCCGACCCGCAGCGTCCCTGCAGCACAGCCAGGGCCTGGCCAGGGGCCTGGGACGTGTGAGGAACAGACTGTGAACTGCCACAGCTGTTTGGGGTCCCCCGTGCCACAGAGCGGGGTGACGGCTTTTCCTTTCACCTTCCCCAGTTTCTCCTTGTTTTTAATGACTTGCTGTTTAATAACTTGTGTTTGCTTTGAACTATATGCGATGATCAATGGGTCAGGGAAGCGTCCGGAGCAGAGAGAGTACCCTGGAGTGGAGACACCTGAGCCCTGTCCTAAGTACAACAACCAGATTGGGGGTCGAGCCCCAGGAATCCTGGGCCCAGCCTTGTCTGGGTTACGAGGACTCTGCCACACGAGAGTAGAAGGGGTGTCCTGGAGTCAGGCGGGCCTCTGGGTGAAGGGAGTGGGAGCGAGGACTCAGATCCTTTCGCCAGCCAATTCCACAGGGGTAGTGTATGAGCCAGGAAAGGTCCCCACGATAGCGGGACCATTCCCCCGCTTACATAGGCCTGGACACAGAATGCCTTTAGCTGTGGATTGCACTGCAGATCTGATTGGCTGTAAATCCTGGATACCTCTGGCAACATGAGACCGCATGAACTGGTCCTTTCCTATGGTCTGGCTCTGGTGAGGTAAGACTAAAAGGTCTTTTCACGGTTGGACCAGGACAGACTCTGGGGAGTGCATTATTCTCCTCAGCACTTCCATTCTGTAGTGCCCTGACAGCAAGATCCCAGGTGAATGTGTGGGTTACTCTCCCTGGCAGGGTCAGGTTTTCTGTTCAGTTTTTAATGACTGAAATGCTTTTCTCTTCTTTGTAACCTAGGCACATGGTTGGACTCCAATCGCAGAGCGGAAGCAGAAAATAGTCACCATTCCCCGGAGATGCCCAGCTAAAGAGGGAACTTTTCAGTCAGAGCTCCCTGCTGGTTCACACATGCATGTAGACAGCGTCCATGCGGGTGTCTGTCAGTGAGGTTTCTCTGTCTGTTCTGTCAAATGTTTGCCTACTTGTTTTCTGGCTGGTGCCGGCTGAAAGGATTTCGTATCCGAGGAAGGACGTATCCTCCTGCTTAGCAAACAAACAAAGCAGCACATTTCATGTCCAGATTATATTTAGTCGTAAATCGACATTCTGATGGTTCCCCACCAAGGAAAGTTACCCCGTCTTTAGGAAAATGACTGAAGTACGAATGCCAAACACAATTCCAATAGAGGATTCAAAGCAAGGTTTTCTGCATGGTGATTAAAGGCTTTAATTTAAATCAGTCCACCCTGAGGTGAACAATTAAGAGTTGTTATCTTCACTGAAGGCAGTTGAGGTCTAAGCCCTTGGTTCTGTCTAAATGGAAATTCGTTCCATTTACTAATCCGGTTTCAGGAGCATTGTGTGGGGTGCAAGGAGAGGCCAGTGCCATGAGGACAGATGGCTTTGGATGTAAAGGTCGCCGGCAGCACCTGTAACACCTCCCCCCCAACGTGCCCTCGCTTGTCCTGGCTCTGGAGCTGCGGCTGGAGCGGGGCTCGGGTCAAACCCTTTGGCGCTGAAGCCAAGTGTTGACATCTCGCTCTCGGGGGCCCAGACTGACCCAGCCACAATCCCCGCGCTGGGGGGAGGGGGCGAGCTCTGTCTCCCGTGGCCGTGGGGAGCGTCTCGGGGAGAAGCAGATGCTTGCATTGGGATTTTACACAAAGACCTTTCAGAAGAGCCCTAGACGGTGTCTGAGCTGGCTCGGATGAGGCAGCAAGGGGCAACGCAGCCTGAGCCAGTGAAACTGCCAATCCCCCAGGGAGCAGTGGAAGCAGGTCCAAGCCGCAGCAAAGAGCGGTTCCTGCCGGGAGACGGGAAGCAGGCAGATTGCAGCTCTGTGGGACAGAGAGTGTCTGTTTGTTCTGTATGTGGATGGCACCTGGCACAATGGGGCTGGTCCCTGAGTGGGGCCTGTACACAATGCTAATAAAAGAAGGGGATTTGTTGGATTACTCTAAATCCCGAGTGGAAAGGTGGAGGTGACAGGGGCAAGCCCTGGACAGATGGGATCTGCCCAACCAGGGCAGCATGTGCAGGACGGGGAAGGGGAAAGGCCATTGGAAGTGTTTCCACAAAAGCAAAAAAATCAGGGAACCAGCCCAACCATGGTGGAGTGAGGCTGTTCCCTGGGCTAGATCTCCACAGACAGCAGTCATGGGCAGGCTGGGAGGGATGGCCTGGATTCACTTTGGATTGGCTCCAGTGTAAATGAGACGAGAATTGTCCCAGAAGGGCCCAGGTACAAGAGTGACAGACACTGTAGGTGGAGCCTGTGAATAAAAAAATTAGGTGCATTATAAAACAGTAGTAAAATAATCCCCCTGCTCCCCTTCTCCTGATGGGTGACCCCAAGTCTGACCTTGTACCTGTCCATGGGGCATCATCACTGAATGGGGGAGCTGTTAACGAGGCACCACAGGGATTGGCTGTAGCCCCCTCACTATTCAACTTTGTAATTAACCATCTGGAAGTAAATATAAAATCACTGCTGATAAAGTCTGTGGCTAACACAGCTTGGAGGAGTGGTAAATAATGCTAATGATGGGGCAGTTGTACAGAGCAGCCTGGATAGTTTGATAAAATGGGATTAGTAAAACAAATGCAGTTTAATACAGCCAAAAGCCAGGCCCTATAGCTGGGAACGGAGGCTGGTGGCCACACCTAGAGCCTAGGGAACCGTAGCCTGGAAAGCAGGGACTATGAAAAGGATTTAGGGTCACAGAGGACAAACAGCTGAACCTGAGCTTCTGTGAGCTGCTTTCAGGTTAAGCCTGCAGCTTTGGGCAAGTAATTCAGACCCTGGGTCTGTGTTGGAGCAGACGGGCGTGTCTGGCTCAACAAGACAGGGTTCTGGGGTCCTGAGCTGCCAGGGCAGGAAAGCAGGGGCAGAAGTAGTCTTGGCACATCGGTTGGCAGCTTCCAAGGGGCTTTCTGTGATCCAACCCGTCACAAGGGACAAAACACTCCAATCCCTCCTGGTGGGAGGAGCCAGGTTTGCTCTTCAAATTCTGTCCTTGGTAGATGTCCAGGTCTGGGAATGTCCCACAACAGCATTTCTAATGGGAAGCTGGCTGCAGAACAATTAAACTGCTGAGAGCTCCTATGCAGGTGGGGTGGGAATTCAGTCTCTGTGTTCTGTCAGTGCAGCTAGAGCAATAGGAAAACCTCACCAGTCACTGTAGCAACTGTCTACTCCAAAGTACTACAGGAGCATTTTAAGTGTAGACAGCCTGAGAGTGAGACCAGATCTACCTCCAGTTGGCACTAGGGATGCGCCAGCACTGAGACTACAGCAATGACAACAGTTCAATGCTTCCGGAGTTGGCACGGAGATTCAAATCTACGTGGGAAGCCCCAAGGGATTTCTAGTCCAGCACCTTAACCCCTCAGCCACAGCTACCTGATGGCCACTGGCTTCCCTACACTATGATTCTCTTAGTGAATTATCACTTCACATTGTTTGCTCAGACCAGCCTCCCCGGCCCACTCACTGCTGTGCGGGGCTGTAAGTGTGTCCATTGCTGGACAGCAGGAATTCCTGCCCATTTCCCTTCCGGCTGGAGCAGGATTGGAGTGTGTTTGTGTTAATGACATTGCTGTAGATTGTTGTTCGTTCCCCATCTTGACAATTCAGACAGTCCCTTTCCCATTCAGATCTCCAGCATTTCGTTCCAATAGCAGGGGTCCGGTTTTCTCTGGGGCACTGACATGTTTCAGGGGGTTGGTGAGTGAACTCAGCCTTGCATTCCATCCTTGATGGGGCGGGACAAGGGTGGTCAGTTTTGTTGGGCCAGCAAGTTGGCAACCCTAGATCCAGGGGAAACAAACACCCAACGAGGCTGGCCAGGGGCAGGACATCAGCTTGGAGGGGAGGGGTGGGGGTGGCAGTGACATCACAAAGGCCTGTTGCAGGAACTCGGCCTATTGGGCAAAGGTGGTGGGGAGGGGGTGACCTCACAGAGAGACCCTGACATCAGCCGGGCAGGACAGAGGTGCAGGGCCAGGCCAGTCTCTGAGACCCCCCCGGCTTTGCTGCCGCAAGTCTCCTTCGCGAGGTCTCTCCTCGAGGACTGAGAGAGAATTAGGATTCACGGATGTGAGCATGGGGAGGAACCTCTGTGGAGTTTTCTCCTTTCCTACCACTGATTGTGCCGAAAACAAACTTCCCTTTTCCAAGGTAAGAGGCCCAGAGAGGTTTGGAACCTGTTCAGTCTGATCCCCCTGGTGCAGGCAGCATTCTAAACCCAGAAAACACTGGCTTAAGGTGGCCGAATTTGATTTCCTGCCTAGGACTTTGACGCTTAGAATCCCTGGGGACACTGGGGTTTATCCTTTTTGGTTTCCCTTTTCCTCTTTCCTCCCTCCTTTCTCCTCTTCTCTTGCTTCTTTTTCCCCTTTCCCCGGCTTCCCTCCCTCTACCAAGAAGGGGTGTGTGTGTGGAGTATGGATGGGGTGGGGGGCGCTTTCATTGCGGGAGGTCCTCACAAAGAGGTGAGGCTGGGTCTGAGAGTGATCCCCTCTGATGGTGACCTGGGCCATCCTTTGGGACATCTGGTGAGACCTCTCAGCCTCCCGCCCCTCAGAGTCTCAGTGCTGATTGGCCGAGCAGGGGGCTATCGCCAGCGAGGAGACTCAGGTCCTTTTGGCCTCTTTTCAAATCAGGCAAATAAGTCACAACCAATCCAATGTATGGGATTAATCTTGCTGCTTCTCTCCATTAATTGTCTCTTAGCAGGTCATGATTTCCTCTAATGGTCTAGGTCTTCTAAAATACTTGCTGAATAATTCCTATGAACCACTGTTGGTCTGTAGCTCACTTGAGAGCACTTTATTCTGATCAGTCACTGTATGAAATTCAAGATGTCTCAGATAGGTTGAAAGTCAGGAGCAGTGTTTCCTCACATTTTGTATGTCCGTGTGCGGAATGAATTTTGTGATGTGCACCAATATGTGCAATTTTGTTATGTGACATGGACGGTGTGTGGCAGGGGTGAGGCTGAAGGGTTCAGAGTGTGGGAGGGGGCTGAAGTGGGGCAGAGGGTTGGGGTGTGGGCTCTGCGGTAGGGCTGGGAATGAGGGGCTCAGGGCTGGAGCAGAGGGTTGGGGTGCAGGGGGGTGAGGGCTCCGGCTGGGGATGCAGGCTCTGGGCTGGGGCTCGGAATGAGGGGTTTGGGGAGCAGGTTGCCCGAGGGAGAGAGGACTCCCCCCAGCCCTCTCTCACCACAGCAGCTCAGGGCCAGGTGAGAGAGCACCTGTCTCCTGGCCGCAGAAGCTCTGGTGGGGCTGGGCTGGGGCTGGGGGAGGGGACAGGATTTATTTTTCCTAAGTCAAAACGGGGAAGGGAAGGAGTTATGCTTCAGTTTTTACCTTATAAACTATGGTCCTGGCTAATATATAAGACACTATGGGAATAAGACACCATGTCATGTGGTGACATCACAAGAGCAGAGGGTGTAAGAACTGCAGCAACCGAGAGGGCAGGGGATTTAGAGTCAGATTGCTTCAAATGCTGCATTCGTCGGCTGACATTTAACAGCAATGCTTAGCTAACAGAATGGAGAAAGGAATTCTCTGCTAAAGATTCCACCTGCCCCTTTGGCCAACTCCACCCCTTCCCTGAACTGAGTGTGCTCAGAACAACACCCCCCCCACACACACACACACACAAGCACACAGCTGGGCACCCAGGACAAAGCAAGGGAGGGGGTTGTTTGGTTTGTTTTATTTTTACTTTGCAAAAGGTTTTTTCAAAAGCATTTTCTGCCCCTCTTACCCATGGCAAGGGAGCAGATGGTTGGGGGGAAGGGAACCTGAGAGTGGTGGAGCCAGGGCAGTGGGGGGAAGTTGCCGGAGGCTGAAGAGGGCAACGGGGGAGTGAAGGTGACCAGGTGCGGTGAGGGGAAGGGAACAGTTGGGGGAGGCTGAACGGGGCGATGGGGGGCAGTTGGAGGAGGCTGAAGGGGGCGATGGGGGGAAGGGGACATTTGAGGGGAGGCTGAAGGGGGCAATGGGTTGAAGGAGCTGGGACAGAGTGGCAGTTGTGGGGGCTGCTCATCCCCATGGGAGGGGAGGAGGAAGAGGAGCTGCCCTTGTATCAGAAGCTGTTTCCTATTAGAACTTGCAACTTCACTGATCCTGAGCAGGGTCCTGTGGTCAAAGGGGAACTAGATGGGTTCATGGAAGCCAGGTCCATCAATGGCTGTTAGCTGGGATGGGCAGGGATGGTGTCCCTAACCTCTGTCTGTCAGAAGCTGGGAATGGGGGACAGGGGATGGGTCACTGGATGATTCCTGTCTGTTCATTCCCTCTGGGGCACCTGGCACTGGCCACTGTCAGCAGACAGGACACTGGGCTAGATGGACCTTTGGTCTGACCCAGTCTGACCGTTCTTATCTTCTAATGTTCTTCTCACATGCTCAGTAACATCTGCAAGTTGCTGCCCTCACGCGCCATCAGAATCTGCTCCCTGCAATCAAAGGCAGGGAAAATCCCCCTGAAGGGGGGAAATCGGAGGGGAGGGATGGGCAGAGGGACAAAACTGGGACAAGCTCAGGGGTTCAGACTGGGGTGGGAGGCGGCCTGCCCTGCCAGGTAGGTGCAGAAGGGAAAACCCCCAGATAGAGGGAGGCAGAGGGGATAAAAGTTACCATGGATGGAGGGAGCCGTCAGCAGCAGTTCCAAACTACGGTGTGGTGGAGGGTAGAAGGACTTGTGTTCCTCACTGGATGGTCCATCTCAGCACCCCCTCCCCAGGGCTGTGGTGTTAAAGGCCCCGGGTGGCCCAGTGCCCAGCTCTGCTCTAGCTGAAATGGTGACTGAGCTGCCAAGTGTTTGCAGATGCTACTGGTGTGGTGCTCTGCTTTCTCCTGTGTTGATATCACTCAGCTGCGTGCGTGTATTCCCTCTTTGTGCTGCCCCAGCTCTGCGCAGATAGCTGACCCAGCAAACCCGAAGAGAACCCCCAATAACCACAGAGTCTAGTAAGATGCAAAGTCACTTCGACTAGGTTTATTGCGATCTCGGACACAATGGCAGTTCCCCGTAGATTACTTAGTCTACCTGGCATACTACGAGAAAGTGCCTCTTGGCAAGGACCCGGCTCAGTGGCGGGACTTTCCACTGCCCCCGTGGCCGGACAAAGACACCACCCCAGGGATACATTCTTATACACGGGTACAAACAAGTTTGTCAAGGCTGTATCCCCACTTTGAACTTTAGGGTACAAATGTAGGGGCCTGCATGAAAACTTCTAAGCTCATCTACCAGCTTAGCTCTGGTCCGCTGCCACCATCTCAAGAATTCCCTCCCTGGGAAGCCTTGAGAAACCTTTCACCAATTCCCTGGTGAATACAGATCCAAACTCCTTGGATCTTAAACAAGGAGAAATTGACCCTTCCCCCCTCCTTCCTTTCACCAACTCCTGGTGAATACAGATCCAAACCCCCTTTGGATCTTAAAACAAGGAGAAATCAATCAGGTTCTTAAAAAGAAGGCTTTTAATTAAAGAAAAAGGTAAAAATCATCTCTGTAAAATCAGTATGGAAAATAACTTTACAGGGTAATCAAACTTAAAGAGCTCAGAGGAATCCCCTCTGTCTTAGGTTCAAAGTATAGCAAACAAAGATAAGCACTCTAGTAAAAGGTACATTTACAAGTTGAGAAAAACAAAGTAAATCTAAGATGCCTTGCCTGGCTTTTACTTACAATTTTGAAATAAGAGAGACTTGTTTAGAAAGATGGGGAGAACCTGGATTGATGTCTGGTCCCTCTCAGTCCCAAGAGCGAACAACCCCTTAAACAAAGGACACACACAAAAGCCTTCCCCCCCCCCAAGATTTGAAAGTATCTTGTCCCCTTATTGGTCCTTGGGGTCAGGTGTCAGCCAGGTTACCCGAGCTTCTTAACCCTTTACAGGTAAAAGGATTTGGAGTCTCTGGCTAGGAGGGATTCCATAGCACTGTACACAGGAGAGCTGTCACCCTTCCCTTTATAGTTATGACACGCCCCCCAAATCACAGATAGTGTTGGACGTCCGGTTCCACACTGGCTGTGATTTCTTCCTGGAGCTCTAGGAGAAAACAGAGTTAATAAAACACATGTACCTTTGACATACTACTGATTATATAAAAACTAACAATATGTTTTATTTTAAGAACAATTGTTAACCAGTTAACTCTGGGAAACTTTCCCGGGAGAGTGCATCAGCCACTTTGTTAGAAGCTCCCGAAATGTGTTGTATTTCAAAATCAAAATTTTGGAGAGCTAAACTCCACTGAAGAAGTTTTTTGTTATTTCCCTTGGCGGTATGAAGCCACTGTAGCGCAGCATGGTCTGTTTGTAGTTGGAACCGCCGTCCCCAAACATATGGGCGTAGCTTTTCCAGCGCGTACACAATGGCGTAGCATTCCTTTTCGCTGATTGACCAGTGGCTTTCCCTCTCAGACAGTTTCTTGCTGAGAAACACGACAGGATGGAATTCTTGATCCGGTCCTTCCTGCATTAAAACTGCTCCCACGCCTCGCTCGGACGCATCTGTGGTTACTAGGAACGGTTTGTCAAAGTCTGGGGCCCTTAGCACAGGGTCAGACATGAGTGTTGCCTTAAGCTGGTTAAAGGCCTTTTGACACTTATCAGTCCACTGAACTGCATTTGGCTGTTTCTTTCTGGTTAGGTCTGTCAGCGGGGCGGCGATTTGGCTGTAGTGTGGTACAAATCGCCTATAATATCCGGCCAAGCCTAAGAAGGATTGGACCTGTTTCTTTGACTTTGGAACCGGCCACTTTTGGATAGCATCCACTTTGGCCTGTAGGGGATTTATAGTTCCTTGACCCACCTGGTGTCCCAGGTACGCCACTCTGTTTTGGCCTATTTGACACTTTTTAGCCTTAACAGTTAGTCCTGCCTGCCGGATGCGCTCGAAGACTTTTTTCAGGTGCTCCAGGTGTTCTGTCCATGAATCAGAAAAAATGGCCACATCATCGAGATAGGCAACGGCAGATTCTCCCAATCCCGCTAAGAGACCATCTACAAGTCTTTGGAAGGTGGTGGGTGCATTTCGCAACCCGAAAGGGAGTACATTGAATTCATACACCCCTGCCTGGGTGACGAAGGCGGACCTTTCCTTAGCGGGTTCATCTAGTGGTACTTGCCAGTACCCCTTGGTTAAGTCTAAAGTAGAGATGAATTGGGCATGTCCCAATTTCTCCAATAGCTCATCTGTGCGTGGCATTGGATAGTTGTCAGGACGAGTTACAGCATTTAGCTTACGGTAGTCCACGCAAAAGCGTATTTCCCCATCTGGTTTGGGAACTAGAACCACTGGAGATGCCCATGCACTGCTAGAGGGGCGGATTATACCCATCTGTAGCATGTCCTGGATCTCCCTTTGTATAGCCGCTTGGGCATGAGGTGACTCCCGGTAGGGTGGGGTTCTAATTGGGTGAGCATTACCTGTGTCAATGGAGTGGTATGCCCGTTCGGTCCGTCCTGGAGTGGCTGAGAAAATCGGTGCAAAGCTTGTGCACAGCTCCTTTATCTGCTGTCGCTGCAGACGTCCCAGGGTCGTGGAGAGGTTCACCTCTTCCACGCCACCATTCCTTTTTCCTTCATAGTAGACACCTGCAGGCCACTCCGCGTCATCAGTTTCCTGGGCTGTAAACTGGCAAACATTTAATTCTCTAGAATAAAAGGGCTTAAGAGAATTAACATGGTATACCTTAGGCTTTATGTTGGAGGTGGGGGAGGCTATGAGATAGTTAACAGCTCCTAGGCGCTCCTGGACCGTGAATGGTCCTTCCCACGACGCTTCCATTTTATGGGCCTGGAGCGCCTTTAAGACCATGACTTGGTCTCCTACTTTGAAGGACCGTTCTCTGGAATGTTTATCATACCAGGCCTTTTGCTCTTCCTGAGCATCCTTTAGGTTTTCTTTAGCAAGGGCTAAAGAGTGTCGGAGGGTGTTTTGTAGGTTGCTTACAAAGTCTAGAATGTTAGTTCCTGGAGAAGGCGTAAACCCCTCCCATTGCTGCTTCACCAACTGTAATGGCCCCTTAACCTCGCGGCCATACACAAGTTCAAATGGTGAAAACCCTAAACTGGGATGTGGTACAGCCCTGTAGGCAAAAAGCAACTGCTGCAACACTAGGTCCCAATCATTGGAGTGTTCATTTACGAATTTACGTATCATGGCCCCCAAAGTTCCATTAAACCTCTCCACCAGACCATTGGTTTGATGGTGATGAGGGGTGGCAACCAAGTGATTCACCCCATGAGCTTCCCACAGGTTTTTCATGTTCCCTGCCAGGAAATTAGTTCCCGAATCTGTAAGGATGTCGGAGGGCCAACCTACCCTGGCAAAAATGTCTGCTAATGCCTGGCACACACTTTTAGCCTTGGTGTTGCTTAAGGGTACAGCTTCCGGCCATCGGGTAGCAAAATCCATGAAAGTCAGTACGTACTGCTTTCCTCTGGGTGTCTTCTTTGGGAAAGGACCCAGAATATCCACAGCTACTCGCTGAAATGGGACCTCAATTATGGGTAGTGGCTGGAGAGGGGCTTTAACCTGGTCTTGGGGCTTTCCCACTCGTTGGCACACCTCACAAGACCGGACATAATTAGCAACGTCCTTGCCCATTCCCTCCCAGTGGAAGGACTTCCCCAACCGGTCTTTGGTTCTGTTCACCCCAGAATGGCCACTGGGATGATCATGGGCTAAGCTCAAGAGCTTTACCCGATACTTAGTGGGAACTACCAACAGTCTTTGAGGATGCCAGTCTTCCTGGTGCCCACCAGAAAGAGTCTCCTTGTATAAAAGTCCTTTTTCTACAACAAACCGGGATCGGTTAGAAGAGCTGAGAGGCGGTGGGGTGCTCCGTGCCGCCGCCCAAGCTTTTTGAAGGCTGTCATCTGCTTCCTGCTCGGCCTGGAACTGTTCCCTTGATGCTGGAGACATCAGTTCCTCCTTGGACTGTGGACTGGGGCTTGGTCCCTCTGGAAGCGATGCAGGTGCTGGGGCTTTTTCCATTGACTGTGAACCACTGTCCGCTGGTGCACTATGTGGTATTTCAGGCTCTGGCTGAGCCTCTTGGGTAGGGTTATCTGCTGCTTCCGCCAGTTTAGGCTCGCTGGTGCCCTGTGGCATTGGAGTTGTAGACGGGGTTGCAAGCGCTGGACTCAGTGCTGGCAATGTTTCTGGTGCTGGTTGCGTTGCCAGTTCCGGTTCTGGGACTGGCTTTGGCTGGGTCTCTGGGATTGGATCCACTACGGCTGTTGCAGTCGTTGGCAGGGGATCCGGTTCCACCACCTGTGTTTGGGTCTCCGGTAACACAGACGGGGCCCTGGTGGACGGCTCAGGAACAGGGATGGGGGTGAAAGCTTGCTTAGCCTGGCTGCGGGTGACTATTCCCACCCTCTTGGCTAGCTTCACATGGTTGGCCAAGTCTTCCCCCAGCAGCATGGGAATGGGATAATTGTCATAGACTGCAAAAGTCCACATTCCTGACCAGCCCTTGTACTGGACATGCAACTGGGCTGTAGGCAAGGTTACAGACTGTGACACGAAGGGTTGAATTGTCACTGTAGCCTCAGGGTTGATGAGTTTGGGGTCCACTAGGGATTGGTGGATAGTTGACACTTGTGCCCCAGTGTCCCTCCAAGCGATAACCTTCTTTCCGCCCACTCTCAAGGTTTCCCTTCGCTCCGAGGGTATGAGAGAGGCATCTGGGTCTGGGGTTCTTTGGTGTGATTGGGGTGTAATGAACTGTAATCGGTTGGGGTTCTTGGGGCAGTGAGCCTTTATATGCCCCAGCTCATTACATTTAAAACATCGCCCTGCTAAGGTATCACCGGGGCGATGTTGGTTGATGGAGACTGGTGTGGTGGGGTGAGAAGGCGTCTGGGGTTTCCCTTGGGATGTGGGTGGGGCCTTGGGTTGTCCCCGGTGATAAGGTTTTGTTTCGGCTTGCCCCTTCTGATATTCGCTCCAACTGCTACTAGCTTTTTTCTTTTCTGTCACCTCCACCCATTTGGCTCCAATCTCCCCCGCCTCGGTTACAGTTTTGGGCTTCCCATCTAGGATGTACCTTTCTATTTCCTCAGGAACACCCTCTAAAAACTGCTCCATTTGCAATAGGAAGGGCAACTCTTCCGTAGATTTAACATTTGCTCCTGATATCCAGGCATCCCAATTTTTCCCAATGTGGTAGGCATGTCGGGTAAATGACACATCAGGTTTCCACCTTAGGGCTCTGAACCGCCGACGGGCATGCTCAGGTGTTAGCCCCATTCTGATTCTGGCCTTGTTTTTAAAAAGTTCATAACTGTTCATGTGTTCCTTAGGCATTTCAGCCGCCACCTCTGCTAAGGGTCCACTGAGCTGCGGCCTCAGCTCTACCATGTACTGGGTTGGAGGGATGTCGTATCCAAGGCAGGCCCTTTCAAAATTTTCTAAGAAGGCCTCAGTATCATCGCCTGCCTTGTAGGTGGGGAATTTCCTGGGATGGGAAGTGGTACCTGGAGAGGAGTTGTTAGGATGGTCTGATGCACCCTGCCTAGTCCTTGCTGCTTCCAGTTCCATCTCTTTTTCTTTCAGCTCCATCTCTCTTTTATGGGCCTCCTGTTTGGCTTTTTCTTCTCTTTCATGGGCCTCCTGTTTGGCTTTCTCTTCTCTGTCATGTTTGGCTTTTTCCAGCTCCATCTCTCTCTTGTGGGCCTCCTCTTTGGCTTTTTCTTTGGCTTTTTCCAGCTCCATCTCTCTCTTGTGGGCCTCCTCTTCAAGTTTTTTAATTTGAAGCAGTCTTTGATGTTTTCTTTCATTTTCTTCTGCTTCTAGTTTGGCCAGTTCTATTTTGTTAGCTGCTTCTTTGGTAGTCATTTTCCTGTTTTCTTGTGCTGGGTCACACCCTCTGCAGTTGACTGAAACTGGGATGTATTTAGCTCAGGCTCCTGCTGAGTGCTGCTGTGTTAACAGAGACTTTCTAACTAGCTACTTCCGAGGATGTAAAAAGAAAAAAAAACAATTCAGCTTGTAAATTACCTTTACCAGATCAAAGTTTGCTCACTTATTGAACCGTTCTCTTAACAAAGGACCTTGTTAAAAAAACCTAACACCTCTGCCTTCAGGCAAGGAGAGATAAGATATGCATCTACCTTCAGCTCTGCTCTCCAAGCAGCTAGAAGGAAAAAAAAATCTCTTACTGGCTTTTGGGTTTAAAACGATCCCACCGCTGTGCCACCATGTCAAGGCTGTATCCCCACTTTGAACTTTAGGGTACAAATGTAGGGGCCTGCATGAAAACTTCTAAGCTTATCTACCAGCTTAGCTCTGGTCCGCTGCCACCATCTCAAGAATTCCCTCCCTGGGAAGCCTTGAGAAACCTTTCACCAATTCCCTGGTGAATACAGATCCAAACTCCTTGGATCTTAAACAAGGAGAAATTGACCCTTCCCCCCTCCTTCCTTTCACCAACTCCTGGTGAATACAGATCCAAACCCCCTTTGGATCTTAAAACAAGGAGAAATCAATCAGGTTCTTAAAAAGAAGGCTTTTAATTAAAGAAAAAGGTAAAAATCATCTCTGTAAAATCAGTATGGAAAATAACTTTACAGGGTAATCAAACTTAAAGAGCTCAGAGGAATCCCTTCTGTCTTAGGTTCAAAGTATAGCAAACAAAGATAAGCACTCTAGTAAAAGGTACATTTACAAGTTGAGAAAAACAAAGTAAATCTAAGATGCCTTGCCTGGCTTTTACTTACAATTTTGAAATAAGAGAGACTTGTTTAGAAAGATGGGGAGAACCTGGATTGATGTCTGGTCCCTCTCAGTCCCAAGAGCGAACAACCCCTTAAACAAAGGACACACACAAAAGCCTTCCCCCCCCCAAGATTTGAAAGTATCTTGTCCCCTTATTGGTCCTTGGGGTCAGGTGTCAGCCAGGTTACCCGAGCTTCTTAACCCTTTACAGGTAAAAGGATTTGGAGTCTCTGGCTAGGAGGGATTCCATAGCACTGTACACAGGAGAGCTGTCACCCTTCCCTTTATAGTTATGACAAAGTTACATATCACTCCTGACGTATTGAGGTGCAACCCCTCCACGTAGCAAGGTACAACCTCCCTACGTAGTAAAGTGCCGCCTCGCACCTTGTACCTGTTGGTTGGATCAAAACAACTCTATCCATCATTTTACCCTTTTGCCCCTGTCATTGGGATGGGTCGGCCTGTTCCATGTTATCTGTGGAATGTTTCGGTATAGTGTGTCTTGGTACCATGTTTATACTGTAACTATGCTAAGTGGATATATATTTATGCAACATCAGCCCTTTCCTTGCCAGCTTCTGTGAGCAGGGCCTGCCTCTTGCTCACAGCTTAACTTTGCTTTACGTTAGCAAAGTCTTGACCATTACTTTAGTTCAGGCCTCAGGCCTCATCCTGAGCCTTTATCAGGGCCTTCACTTACTACACCAAGGGAGACTTGATCCAGGGAAATAGTTTAAACCTCCCCCCTCCCCCCATCATAAAACAAACTGATGATCATCAGTTCATCACTTCACCACTGAACTGCCCAGTGCCTGGCTTGGAGATGGGGGCAGGAGGAGAGAGACAAGAGTGAGATTTCAGCATCTCCAGGTAGGTCCCACGGCTCCAGTAGCCCCAACAAACACTGTGGGGTTTTAATTCATAGCTGTTGTCGGTCTTGGGGAGACCTTGGTGCACCAGCAGGGGAGGGTGTCTGACGGGGTTGGTGGTCTGGCTCGGGGTGGGGGGGTGGCACAGCTGGGAGGTGGAGGGGTCTGTGTGGTGTGGGAGGGTAGGGGATGGATCGGTGCTGTGGGAGAGGAGAGGGGGGTTGTTGGCAGGGGGCGATTGGGTTGTACGGATGGGGCCTGGGTCTGGGAGGGGCCTGGGGGAGGGAGAGGCTATAGGGGACTTGGATCGGGGGCTTGGGTCAATGGCATGGCTGTGGCTGTTGGGCTGGGAGGTAGTGAGGGGCAGCAGCATGGCTGCCCCCAGGGGGACACAGCATGGCTGTGGGGGGCTGTGGGGGGAGGGGCTGTCGGGTGGCACAGCTGGGTGAGGTGGCTGCACCCTGGCTTGGGGCGAGGAGGACAGTCGGTGGGGGATTGTGGAGTGGTGGGCCACACTGGGGCCTGGGGGCTTGTGGGGGGAAGCCCCATGGGTCTGTGGGCGGGGTAGTGGGGTGGCACCAGACCACGGTTGTTGGTCGGCCTTGGGGCATCTATGGCTGTGTGCACCAGCGGGGGACGGGGGGTCTGTCACCCACTAGGCGTAAGTTGTGGCATCGACTGATCTAGTGACATTTTGTATCTTCATTTTTATTTAAAAACACAGATCGATCCCCTCGGCCCGGCGCCTTTGAAATCCCTGGGCCCCTGGGCATGGACCCCTTGGCCCCACGTCCCTGCTGGGGGCCGGGGGTGATGCCACAAGACATGAATAAGAGCCAGACCCCCCGGCCAGACCCAGCGACTCCAGCTCGCCAGGGCCCAGGAGGCGCCGGGCGGAGCGAGCCGGGGCCCAGCCCAGCAGCAGGAGTGAATTGCGGGCGCTGCCTTGCCAGCCCCCCGGGCCTCGGCTGCTGCCGCTGGGGCCCCCCGAGCCCTGGCTGCAGGCGGGGGAGGGACATTCCCACTGCCTCCCCCCCCACCGAGACTCTCCCCGGGCAGAGACCCCGGCCCGGCCCCCCTGACTGGGACCCCGAGCCCCCCCGGCAGTGCCCCATGTGGGGAGAAGGGGAGACCTGCCCCCCGCAGGGAGCTGCTCCCGGTGCAGCCTGTGCGGGGCGGGGGGCCCAGGCTGCTCCCAGCGGGGCGAGCTGCGAGTCCCGGCCTCGGGCAGAGGGAAGCGGCAGCAGCGCCCAGGGTTTGCAGGGGGTGGGGGTGGGGCAGCGACATGTGGGGAGCCGGGGGGAGGGGGAAGGGTTGTGGGAGGGGGCAGGAATTGGGAAACAGGGATGCAGGAGGGGGGTGACCAGGGATGTGGGAGGGGGCAGGAAGGGGGAGGGGGAAGGGTGATGTGGGAGAGGGCGGGAGAGGAGTGATGGGGGATGTGGGAGGGGGCAGGAATTGGGGAACAGGGATGTGGGAGGGGGGTGAGCACGGATGTGGGAGGGGGCAGGAGGGGGAAGGGGAATGTGGTAGGGGGCGGGAGGGGGGTGACCGGGGTTGTGGGAGGGGGCAGGAATTGGGGAACAGGGATGCAGGGGGCGGGACGGGGATGACCGGGGATCTGGGAGGGGACAGAAATTGGGGAACAGGGATGTGGGAGGGGGGTGACCGGGGATGTGGGAGGGGGTTGGAATTGGGGAACAGGGATGTAGGAGGGGGGTGACCAGGGATCTGGGAGGGGGCAGGAATTGGGGAACAGGGATGTGGGAGGGGGGTGAGCAGGGATGTGGGAGGGGGCAGGAGGGGGAAGGGGAATGTGGTAGGGGGCGGGAGGGGGGTGACCGGGGATCTGGGAGGGGGCAGGAATTGGGGAACAGGGATGTGGGAGGGGGGTGAACGGGGATGTGGGAGGGGGTAGGAATTGGGGAACAGGGATGTAGGAGGGGGGTGACCAGGGATCTGGGAGGGGGCAGGAATTGGGGAACAGGGATGTGGGAGGGGGGTGAGCAGGGATGTGGGAGGGGGCAGGAGGGGGAAGGGGAATGTGGGAGGGGGCGGGAGGGCGGTGACCGGGGATCTGGGAGGGGGCAGGAATTGGGGAACAGGGATGTGGGAGGGGGTGACCGGGGATGTGGGAGGGGGTAGGAATTGGGGAACAGGGATGTGGGAGGGGGGTGAGCAGGGATGTGGGAGGGGGTGGGAGGGGGTGACTGGGGATGTGGGAGGGGGTAGGAATTGGGGAACAGGGATGTAGGAGGGGGGTGACCAGGAATCTGGGAGAGGGCAGGAATTGGGGAACAGGGATGCAGGGGGCGGGAGGGGGCCGGATGATGTGTGGCGCTGGAGGGAGGCTGGGGGAACACACAGGTATCGGGGCAGGGGGAGAATTCTGGGACTCAGGGGAGCAGAGCTGGACTAGAGGGAAGCTCTGAGTGTCCGATAAAGGGAAGAAAAGGGGGGATGTGGGGGAGGGGCTGTGGGGGGGCTGGAGGGAGACTATGGAACAAGCAGAGACTGGCTGGGGAGGGCAGAGCCAGAGGGCAGGAGGAGGGAGGGGGATAGGCACAGATACAATGGCAGCTCCCCCAGCCCATGGGGTAGGAGATTGGGAGGGGCTGCCCCACCCAGCAGCCACTGGGAAGCTTTTTTCCTAGACATGGTCAAACCAGGGATATCAAAGGTGAACCAGGAAGTACTGGGTTTACTGGTTTGCTTACCGGTTAACCGGACCTTGCCAGTTAACCGTTTTTGGCCCTGCTGAGCCTCGTGGCTCCCTGGGTGTTTTTTCGGACCCCTGGGTGGTCTGCCGGAACCGCTCGACCTCAGACGGCGGAGATCTCGGCCAGACGGCCCCACGCACGAAGGGCCGGGCACGTGCCCAGGCCGCCCCGAGGAGGGCAGTCCCCATCGGTCCCTGGATCCGTGCACGCGAAAAGGAAGAGGGTCCCGATCCGCCTGAACACCAGACGGCCCCGCGGTTGGGGTGCCGGCCCGCGAAGGGCCCTTCCCGTCGCGAACGTCAGCGCCACATCGATCAGAGGGCGCGAGAGGAGCGGGCCCCCCCTCCCTCCGGGGGGCGCCGACAGTCGGAGCTCGGGTCCCGGCCGCTGCGGGGCCCATGAGCTAAGAGCCGGGAAAAGCAGGCCGTCTCGGAGGAGGGCCGGGTGCCCTCCACTGTCAAACGTGCCCGTTTCCCCCCCTGGCAAGGTCGGTTACAACAATACTCGGATTGATCCCCTAGGCTGAGCTCCGGTTCTCACAGGCTCTGAAAAACCTGTCCTCAGAAATCTCCGCACACAGTTCTTAAAAGACAGGTCGAAAAAGCCAAACCCCCCCCCCCTTCAGCGGTACGAACGTGGAATCGCCTCCGACCTAGTGGTTCTCTCGGTCGGCCGAAGCGGCGTGTGGCGACCCCTTCCGGACATCCGCGAGACGACCGGCCATCAGGTCAACCCATTCGCTCCAATGGGGTTGACCTGGTGGCCGAGCGGGAACTTTGGACAATTTTTCGGACTTGGAAAAATTTTCGAGGCTTGGAAAAAAATTGTCAGCCCGCTTCCTCCGGGTTGACCTGGTGGCCGAGCGGGGACTTTGACAATCTTTCGGACTCGGAAAAATTTTTCCGGCTTGGAAAACATTATCAGCAGTGGGCTGGGGGGGGGGGGGGCAGCCCCACGCCGGTGGGCAGGCAGGATCCCGGACAGAGCCACGCTGGAGTGGCTCCAGCCCTGTCTGCGGCAGCCAAGGCAGCCTGGAGCAGACCCTGCCGTACCTGGTCGGTGGGACCCCAGCCCCGGCTGCCCTGTGCCGGCCCGCTGGAGAGACCTGAGGTAAAACGGTTAACGAGTTAAATGATATAATTCTAACCGGTTAATCGTTTTAACCACTATTTACATCCCTAGGTCAAACAATCATGGGGGGGGCATCCGACTTCCCGCTAAGGGCTCAGAATTTGAAAATATCCCCCCACCCCCTATGCGCGCACACGCCCCCTGCTCCTAATTTACTCTTTCTTTGGTTAAGACAGTCTCATTATTTGGGGATCTTACTCCTGGATGATAAATGTTTGGGGCTGAATGGGAAAGGGACTGTCTGAATTGTCAAGATGGGGAACGAACAACAATCTACAGCAATGTCATTAACACAAACACACTCCAATCCTGCTCCAGCCGGAAGGGAAATGGGCAGGAATTCCTGCTGTCCAGCAATGGACACACTTACAGCCCCGCACAGCAGTGAGTGGGCCGGGGAGGCTGGTCAAAATGAACTGGACAAATTGGAGAAATGGTCTGAGGTAAACAGGATGAAGTTTAACAAAGACAAATGCAAAGTGCTCCACTTAGGAAGGAACAATCAGTTTCACACATACAGAATGGGAAGAGACTGTCTAGGAAGGAGTACGGCAGAAAGGGATCTAGGCGTTATAGTGGACCACAAGCTAAATATGAGTCAACAGTGTGATGCTGTTGCAAAAAAAGCAAACATGATTCTGGGATGCATTAACAGGTGTGTTGTGAGCAAGACATAAGAAGTCATTCTTGCGCTCTACTCTGCGCTGGTTAGGCCTCAACTGGAGTATTGTGTCCAGTTCTGGGCACCACATTTCAAGGAAGATGTGGAGAAATTGGAGAGGGTCCAGCATGGTCTAGACAGTATTTGGTCCTGCCATGAGGGCAGGGGACTGGACTCAATGACCTCTCGAGGTCCCTTCCTGTCCTAGAATCTATGAATCTATGAAGGAGGCAACAACCTGTCATGTGTGATCTAAGGAGCAGGAAAAGAATCTGGGAATTACCTTTTGTAAAATCTCATCTTCTTCCAAAAAGCTGTGGAAATAGCTGATTCAAGAAGTTGTTGACAGATGGATAGTACGCGTCTATCAGCTCCTGGGTTCACTAGCCGTTGTCAACCAAGCAAGTTGGCAGACTGAAGGCAGGGCAAGAATGCTGAACCAGAACGGTCTTTGCTCTTGTCACACATGACATCACAATAAACTTATGCATACACACACACACACAGACATACAGACAGAGGCTGGTACCATTAGCAACAGGAATTTTGATTTCTGGGAGGGGCTGCACAAAGGACTGATACTTTGCATGTACAGAATATATCACATTGTACCTGGGGAGTCACAAAGTAGTTTACAAACTTGAATTCCAGGAGCCTGACAGCTGCCCTGAGCAGGACCAGGTGAAGGTGGGGCTGTACTGAGGGGTCTGTGAGCTGCAGCGGGACGTGCTGGACTGGGTTTCACTCTGGTGGAGCAGGTGAGAGGGTCTGGGGGCCAGTGCATTGGAGGAGGGGCTATCACCCCAGTGGCTGAAGCCCGGAGCACTGACCCCCTCACCCCTCTTGTGGCTGAAGTCCAGAGCCCCAACATCCCTCCCTGCCCTCCTGTGGATGAGTCGCAGAGCCCAGACCCCCCCACTCCCCTCCACCTCCCCAGCGGCTGAAGCTTGGAGCCCTGATCCCCCCCCATGGCAGCCGAAGACCAGGTCTCTTCCCTTCATCTCTCTTGGTGGCTTGAGCCTGGACACAAGCCCGGAGTCCTTCCTCCCCGCCTCCGCCCTGGGTGCTATAGCCCGGATCCTGGAGTCTCTACCCAGTTGTGGGAGACCAGAGCCCCAAACCCAGAGCTTCCCCCTCCATCGATCAAGCCTGGAGCCCTGAGCCCATCCCCACCCCTGGGAGTTGTTTCGGAAGATGGTACACACCTATGTAGGGCCCTATGAAATCTCTTTTATTATTGGGGATTTTCCAATTTAGTATTTTCTGAGTTTTGTCCTTTCCATTTCTTAAAAAGTAATTCCGTCTTTATGGTTTTTGTGTTAATCACAATTGTTTGATACACTGACCACAGTTAAGTAGCTTTACTATAAATGCACACAAATGTTCAGAAATGGCTTGCAAGGGGAGAAACTGATTTTACTAAAAGAATCCTACAATTTAAACAAAACTTCCTGCAGATTCCCAGTGTACGGTAAAAGTGACATTTTGTGTGTGTGCATGGGGGAGGGAGGTTGTGGGGGGAGTGGAGTGTGTGTGTGTGTGTGTGTTGGGGGAGAGTATGTATGGGTGTGTTGGGGAGTGGGGGAGGAGTGTGTGTGTGTGGGTGGAAGTTTATGGGGCACAATGGAGGTGAGTGTGTGGGTGGGGGGTGGGGGTGGAAGTTTGTGGGGGCAGTGGAGGTGAGTGTGTGTGTGGGGGTTTGTGTGGGTGGAAGTTTGTGGGGGCAGTGGAGGTGAGTGTGTGGGTGGGGGTAGGTGGAAGTTTGTGGGGGCAGTGGAGGTGAGTGTGAGTTGGGGAGGTGTGGGTAGAAGTTTGTGGGGGCAGTGGAGGTGAGTGTGTGGGTGGGGTGGGGGTGGGTGGAAGTTTGTGGGGGCAGTGGAGGTGAGTGTGTGGGTGGGGGTGGGTGGAAGTTTGTGCGGGCAGTGGAGGTGAGTGTGTGTGTGGGGGGGGTGGAAGTTTGTGGGGGCAGTGGAGGTGAGTGTGGGTGGGGGTGGGAGTGGGTGGAAGTTTGTGGGGGGCAGTGGAGGTGAGTTTGTGGGTGGGGGTGGGTGGAAGTTTGTGGGGGCAGTGGAGGTGAGTGTGTGGGTGTGTGTGGGTGGAAGTTTGTTGGGGCAGTGGAGGTGAATGTGTGGGTGGGGTGGTGGTGGGTGGAAGTTTGTGGGGGCAGTGGAGGTGAGTGTGGGTGGGGGTGTGGGTGGGTGGAAGTTTGTGGGCGCAGTGGAGGTGAGTGTGACTGTGTGTGTTGGGGCAGTCAGGAGGCCGGGGGAGCTGGAGCTGCCTGAGCAGGGCTGAGCTGAGGGGAGAGGAGCGGCCCAGGGAGTCGCGTGGGGGGCAGAGCAGCAGCAGCTGTGTGGGGGCAGAGTGGGGCTGGGGCTGGAGCCCTCTGGAGCCAGGTGCGGGGAGCAGCTGGGCAGAGTGTGGGGGTTCCTGGGCAGCGGGCCCAGTACAGGGAGACCCCACCAGTCAAGAGGCCTTGCAGGCCGCACTGGGAGGGGTATTGTAACCCCCGCGGGGGGGGGGGAGGGGCCCTGCCACCTAGACACTGAGGGCGTGTGGCCACCGCCAGAGCGAGTGCCCGACCCGCAGCGTCCCTGCAGCACAGCCAGGGCCTGGCCAGGGGCCTGGGACGTGTGAGGAACAGACTGTGAACTGCCACAGCTGTTTGGGGTCCCCCGTGCCACAGAGCGGGGTGACGGCTTTTCCTTTCACCTTCCCCAGTTTCTCCTTGTTTTTAATGACTTGCTGTTTAATAACTTGTGTTTGCTTTGAACTATATGCGATGATCAATGGGTCAGGGAAGCGTCCGGAGCAGAGAGAGTACCCCGGAGTGGAGACACCCGAGCCCTGTCCTAAGTACAACAACCAGATTGGGGGTCGAGCCCCAGGAATCCTGGGCCCAGCTTTGTCTGGGTTACGAGGACTCTGCCACACGAGAGTAGAAGGGGTGTCCTGGAGGCAGTCGGGCCTCTGGGTGAAGTTAGTGGGAGCGAGGACTCAGATCCTTTCGCCAGCCAATTCCACAGGGGTAGTGTATGAGCCAGGAAAGGTCCCCACGATAGCGGGACCATTCCCCCGCTTACATAGGCCTGGACACAGAATGCCTTTAGCTGTGGATTGCACTGCAGATCTGATTGGCTGTAAATCCTGGATACCTCTGGCAACATGAGACCGCATGAACTGGTCCTTTCCTATGGTCTGGCTCTGGTGAGGTAAGACTAAAAGGTCTTTTCACGGTTGGACCAGGACAGACTCTGGGGAGTGCATTATTCTCCTCAGCACTTCCATTCTGTAGTGCCCTGACAGCAAGATCCCAGGTGAATGTGTGGGTTACTCTCCCTGGCAGGGTCAGGTTTTCTGTTCAGTTTTTAATGACTGAAATGCTTTTCTCTTCTTTGTAACCTAGGCACATGGTTGGACTCCAATCGCAGAGCGGAAGCAGAAAATAGTCACCATTCCCCGGAGATGCCCAGCTAAAGAGGGAACTTTTCAGTAAGAGCTCCCTGCTGGTTCACACATGCATGTAGACAGCGTCCATGCGGGTGTCTGTCAGTGAGGTTTCTCTGTCTGTTCTGTCAAATGTTTGCCTACTTGTTTTCTGGCTGGTGCCGGATGAAAGGATTTCGTATCCGAGGAAGGACGTATCCTCCTGCTTAGCAAACAAACAAAGCAGCACATTTCATGTCCAGATTATATTTAGTCGTAAATCGACATTGTGATGGTTCCCCACCAAGGAAAGTTACCCCGTCTTTAGGAAAATGACTGAAGTACGAATGCCAAACACAATTCCAATAGAGGATTCAAAGCAAGGTTTTCTGCATGGTGATTAAAGGCTTTAATTTAAATCAGTCCACCCTGAGGTGAACAATTAAGAGTTGTTATCTTCACTGAAGGCAGTTGAGGTCTAAGCCCTTGGTTCTGTCTGAATGGAAATTCGTTCCATTTACTAATCCGGTTTCAGGAGCATTGTGTGGGGTGCAAGGAGAGGCCAGTGCCATGAGGACAGATGGCTTTGGATGTAAAGGTCGCCGGCAGCACCTGTAACACCTCCCCCCCAACGTGCCCTCGCTTGTCCTGGCTCTGGAGCTGCGGCTGGAGCGGGGCTCGGGTCAAACCCTTTGGCGCTGAAGCCAAGTGTTGACATCTCGCTCTCGGGGGCCCAGACTGACCCAGCCACAATCCCCGCGCGGGGGGGGGGCGAGCTCTGTCTCCCGTGGCCGTGGGGAGCGTCTCGGGGAGAAGCGGATGCTTGCATTGGGATTTTACACAAAGACCTTTCAGAAGAGCCCTAGACGGTGTCTGAGCTGGCTCGGATGAGGCAGCAAGGGGCAACGCAGCCTGAGCCAGTGAAACTGCCAATCCCCCAGGGAGCAGTGGAAGCAGGTCCAAGCCGCAGCAAAGAGCGGTTCCTGCCGGCAGACGGGAAGCAGGCAGATTGCAGCTCTGTGGGACAGAGAGTGTCTGTTTGTTCTGTATGTGGACGGCACCTGGCACAATGGGGCTGATCCCTGAGTGGGGCCTGTACACAATGCTAATAAAAGAAGGGGATTTGTTGGATTACTCTAAATCCCGAGTGGAAAGGTGGAGGTGACAGGGGCAAGCCCTGGACAGATGGGATCTGCCCAACCAGGGCAGCATGTGCAGGACGGGGAAGGGGAAAGGCCATTGGAAGTGTTTCCACAAAAGCAAAAAAATCAGGGAACCAGCCCAACCATGGTGGAGTGAGGCTGTTCCCTGGGCTAGATCTCCACAGACAGCAGTCATGGGCAGGCTGGGAGGGATGGCCTGGATTCACTTTGGATTGGCTCCAGTGTAAATGAGACGAGAATTGTCCCAGAAGGGCCCAGGTACAAGAGTGACAGACACTGTAGGTGGAGCCTGTGAATAAAAAAATTAGGTGCATTATAAAACAGTAGTAAAATAATCCCCCTGCTCCCCTTCTCCTGATGGGTGACCCCAAGTCTGACCTTGTACCTGTCCATGGGGCATCATCACTGAATGGGGGAGCTGTTAACGAGGCACCACAGGGATTGGCTGTAGCCCCCTCACTATTCAACTTTGTAATTAACCATCTGGAAGTAAATATAAAATCACTGCTGATAAAGTCTGTGGCTAACACAGCTTGGAGGAGTGGTAAATAATGCTAATGATGGGGCAGTTGTACAGAGCAGCCTGGATAGTTTGATAAAATGGGATTAGTAAAACAAATGCAGTTTAATACAGCCAAAAGCCAGGCCCTATAGCTGGGAACGGAGGCTGGTGGCCACACCTAGAGCCTAGGGAACCGTAGCCTGGAAAGCAGGGACTATGAAAAGGATTTAGGGTCACAGAGGACAAACAGCTGAACCTGAGCTTCTGTGAGCTGCTTTCAGGTTAAGCCTGCAGCTTTGGGCAAGTAATTCAGACCCTGGGTCTGTGTTGGAGCAGACGGGCGTGTCTGGCTCAACAAGACAGGGTTCTGGGGTCCTGAGCTGCCAGGGCAGGAAAGCAGGGGCAGAAGTAGTCTTGGCACATCGGTTGGCAGCTCCCAAGGGGCTTTCTGTGATCCAACCCGTCACAAGGGACAAAACACTCCAATCCCTCCTGGTGGGAGGAGCCAGGTTTGCTCTTCAAATTCTGTCCTTGGTAGATGTCCAGGTCTGGGAATGTCCCACAACAGCATTTCTAATGGGAAGCTGGCTGCAGAACAATTAAACTGCTGAGAGCTCCTATGCAGGTGGGGTGGGAATTCAGTCTCTGTGTTCTGTCAGTGCAGCTAGAGCAATAGGAAAACCTCACCAGTCACTGTAGCAACTGTCTACTCCAAAGTACTACAGGAGCATTTTAAGTGTAGACAGCCTGAGAGTGAGACCAGATCTACCTCCAGTTGGCACTAGGGATGCGCCAGCACTGAGACTACAGCAATGACAACAGTTCAATGCTTCCGGAGTTGGCACGGAGATTCAAATCTACGTGGGAAGCCCCAAGGGATTTCTAGTCCAGCACCTTAACCCCTCAGCCACAGCTACCTGATGGCCACTGGCTTCCCTACACTATGATTCTCTTAGTGAATTATCACTTCACATTGTTTGCTCAGACCAGCCTCCCCGGCCCACTCACTGCTGTGCGGGGCTGTAAGTGTGTCCATTGCTGGACAGCAGGAATTCCTGCCCATTTCCCTTCCGGCTGGAGCAGGATTGGAGTGTGTTTGTGTTAATGGCATTGCTGTAGATTGTTGTTCGTTCCCCATCTTGACAATTCAGACAGTCCCTTTCCCATTCAGATCTCCAGCATTTCGTTCCAATAGCAGGGGTCCGGTTTTCTCTGGGGCACTGACATGTTTCAGGGGGTTGGTGAGTGAACTCAGCCTTGCATTCCATCCTTGACGGGGCGGGACAAGGGTGGTCAGTTTTGTTGGGCCAGCAAGTTGGCAACCCTAGATCCAGGGGAAACAAACACCCAAGGAGGCTGGCCAGGGGCAGGACATCAGCTTGGAGGGGAGGGGTGGGGGTGGCAGTGACATCACAAAGGCCTGTTGCAGGAACTCGGCCTATTGGGCAAAGGTGGGGGGGAGGGGGTGACCTCACAGAGAGACCCTGACATCAGCCGTGCAGGACAGAGGTGCAGGGCCAGGCCAGTCTCTGAGACCCCCCCGGCTTTGCTGCCGCATATCTCCTTCGCGAGGTCTCTCCTCGAGGACTGAGAGAGAATTAGGATTCACGGATGTGAGCATGGGGAGGAACCTCTGCGGAGTTTTCTCCTTTCCTACCACTGATTGTGCCGAAAACAAACTTCCCTTTTCCAAGGTAAGAGGCCCAGAGAGGTTTGGAACCTGTTCAGTCTGATCCCCCTGGTGCAGGCAGCATTCTAGGCCCAGAAAACACTGGCTTAAGGTGGCCGAATTTGATTTCCTGCCTAGGACTTTGACGCTTAGAATCCCTGGGGACATTGGGGTTTATCCTTTTTGGTTTCCCTTTTCCTCTTTCCTCCCTCCTTTCTCCTCTTCTCTTGCTTCTTTTTCCCCTTTCCCCGGCTTCCCTCCCTCTACCAAGAAGGGGTGTGTGTGTGGAGTGTGGATGGGGTGGGGGGTGCTCTCATTACGGGAGGTCCTCACAAAGAGGTGAGGCTGGGTCTGAGAGTGATCCCCTCTGATGGTGACCTGGGCCGTCCTTTGGGACATCTGGTGAGACCTCTCAGCCTCCCGCCCCTCAGAGTCTCAGTGCTGATTGGCCAAGCAGGGGGCTATCGCCAGCGAGGAGACTCAGGTCCTTTTGGCCTCTTTTCAAATCAGGCAAATAAGTCACAACCAATCCAATGTATGGGATTAATCTTGCTGCTTCTCTCCATTAATTGTCTCTTAGCAGGTCATGATTTCCTCTAATGGTCTAGGTCTTCTAAAATACTTGCTGAATAATTCCTATGAACCACTGTTGGTCTGTAGCTCACTTGAGAGCACTTTATTCTGATCAGTCACTGTATGAAATTCAAGATGTCTCAGATAGGTTGAAAGTCAGGAGCAGTGTTTCCTCACATTTTATATGTCTGTGTGCGGAATGAATTTTGTGATGTGCACCAATATGTGCAATTTTGTTATGTGACACATCACCTGTATATTGCTGCACATCACAAAATTCATTCTGCACATGGACGGTGTGTGGCAGGGGTGAGGCTGAAGGGTTCAGAGTGTGGGAGGGGGCTGAAGTGGGGCAGAGGGTTGGGGTGTGGGCTCTGGGGTGGGGCTGGGAATGAGGGGCTCAGGGCTAGGGCAGAGGGTTGGGGTGCAGGGGGTGAGGGCTCTGGCTGGGGGAGCGGGCTTTGGGATGGGGCTAGGAATGAGGGGCTCAGGGCTAGCTGATTCAAGAAGTTGTTGACAGATGGATAGTACGCGTCTATCAGCTCCTGGGTTCACTAGCCGTTGTCAACCAAGCAAGTTGGCAGACTGAAGGCAGGGCAAGAATGCTGAACCAGAACGGTCTTTGCTCTTGTCACACATGACATCACAATAACCTTATGCATACACACACACACAGAGAGACATACAGACAGAGGCTGGTACCATTAGCAACAGGAATTTTGATTTCTGGGAGGGGCTGCACAAAGGACTGATACTTTGCATGTACAGAATATATCACATTGTACCTGGGGAGTCACAAAGTAGTTTACAAACTTGAATTCCAGGAGCCTGACAGCTGCCCTGAGCAGGACCAGGTGAAGGTGGGGCTGTACTGAGGGGTCTGCGAGCTGCAGCGGGACGAGCTGGACTGGGTTTCGCTCTGGTGGAGCAGGTGAGAGGGTCTGGGGGCCAGTGCATTGGGGGAGGGGCTGTCACCCCAGTGGCCGAAGCCCGGAGCACTGACCCCCTCACCCCTCTTGTGGCTGAAGTCCCGAGCCCCCACCTCCCTCCCTGCCCTCCTGTGGATGAGTCGCAGAGCCCAGAGCCCCCACTCCCCTCCACCTCCCCAGCAGCTGAAGCTTGGAGCCCTGATCTCCCCCCCATGGCAGCCGAAGACCAGGTCTCTTCCCTTCATCTCTCTTGGTGGCTTGAGCCTGGACACAAGCCCGGAGTCCTCCCTCCCCCCCTCCGCCCTGGGTGCTATAGCCCGGATCCTGGAGTCTCTACCCAGTTGTGGGAGACCAGAGCCCCAAACCCATCGCTCCCCCTCCATAGATCAAGCCTGGAGCCCTGAGCCCATCCCCACCCCTGGGAGTTGTTTCGGAAGATGGTACACGCCTATGTAGGGCCCTATGAAATCTCTTTTATTATTGGGGATTTTCCAATTTAGTATTTTCTGAGTTTTGTCCTTTCCATTTCTTAAAAATTAATTCCGTCTTTATGGTTTTTGTGTTAATCACAATTGTTTGATACACTGACCACAGTTAAGTAACTTTACTATAAATGCACACAAATGTTCAGATATGGCTTGCAAGGGGAGAAACTGATTTTACTAAAAGAATCCTACAATTTAAACAAAACTTCCTGCAGATGCCCAGAGTACGGTAAAAGTGACATTTTAAACTCACCTTTTAAAGTAGCCGTAAGTAAAACGAGCAACTGACATTGCTGAACAGTGACACTACAGTCCACAGCAGTGTGTGTGTGCATGGGGGAGGGAGGTTGTGGGGGGAGTGGAGTGTGTGTGTGTGTGTGTGTGTGTATTGGGGGAGAGTATGTATGGGTGTGCTGGGGAGTGGGGGAGGAGTGTGAGTGTGTGGGTGGAAGTTTATGGGGCGCAGTGGAGGTGAGTGTGGGGGGGGCGGAAGTTTGTGTGGGCAGTGGAGGTGAGTGTGTGAGTTGGGGGTGTGTGTGGGTGGAAGTTTGTGGGGGCAGTGGAGGTGAGTGTGTGGGTGGGGTGGGGGTGGGTGAAAGTTTGTGGGGGCAGTGGATGTGAGGGTAGGGGGGTGGAAGTTTGTGGGGGCAGTGGAGGTGAGTGGGGGGGGTGGAAGTTTGTGGGGGCAGTGGAGGTGAGTGTGACTGTGTGTCTTGGGGCAGTCAGGAGGCCGGGGGTCCCGTCCTCCGTGTGAGCTGGAGCTGCGTGAGCAGGGCTGAGCTGAGGGGAGAGAAGCAGCCCAGGGAGCTCTTTCTCCCGTGAGCGCACCGGCCCCGAGTGCAGCGGGGGGACCGGGACCGAGCACAGCGACGCCCCGGGGCCGGGCGGGGATGTCCTAGGGCTGAAAGTGCCACTTAGACCTCACCGGGCACCGCGGCTGAGCGCCCCGGGGCTCCCGAGCCGGGCGGTTCGGTTCGGTGCGGTGCGCCCCGGGGTGCGCGGGCCCGAACCAACCTCCGCGGGGGACGGGCACCCCGCTCTGCCCCGGCCCCGCCCCGCTCCGCTGTGCCCCGGCCCCGCCCCGCTGTGCCCCGCCCCGCTGTGCCCCGGCCCCGGCCCCTGTCCCGCCCCGCTCTACCCCGGCCCCGCCCCTACTCCAGCCCCGCCCCGTTGTGCCCCGGCCCCGCCCCTACTCCAGCACCGCCCCCAGCCCCGCTCCGCTGTGCCCCGGCCCCGCCCCCTGCCCCGCCCCGTGCCGCGTCCATGCTCCAGCCCCAGCCCCGCCCCGCTGTGCCCCAGCCCCGCCTAGCTCTGCCCCTCCCCCGCCTCCAGTCCAGTCCCTGCTCCGACCCCGCCCCCAGCCCCGCCCCGCTCGGCCCCCGCCCCTGCCCCTGCCCCGCCCCCCGCCCCGACCCGCTCTGCCCCGGCCCCGCCCCAGACCCGCCTCCCCCGGGGCTTGGCCTCTGCCCTGATCGCTCTGCCCCACCCCCCAGCCGCCACATGCCCCGCCCACTGCCACCTCCTTTCGCCTCCCTAGCGCCGCCGCCCCTGAAACCCCTCTACCCAGGCCGAGGCCGGAAGCGGAAGTGAGTGCGGAGCTCAGGACGCCATTAGGAGAAGGTCAGAGGCACCAGAGGGTGGCGTGGGGCTTCTGCCAGCCCCGGTGCATTGTGGGATTCCTTCTCCCTCCCAGCGAGTGTCTCCTGTTCCACCCACCCCGACCCTCACCTCCACTGCGCCCACAAACTTCCACCCACACCCCCCCACACACTCATCTCCACTGCGCCCACAAACTTCCACCCACACCCCCCCACACACTCACCTCCACTGCGCCCACAAACTTCCACCCACACACACCCCCACCTCACACACACACTTCCACTGCGCCCACAAACTTCCACCCACACACACCCCCAACTCACACACACACTTCCACTGCCCCCACAAACTTCCACCCACCCCCACCCCCACCCACACACTCACCTCCACTGCCCCCCACAAACTTCCACCCACCCCCACCCCACCCACACATTCACCTCCACTGCGCCCACAAACTTCCACCCACCCCCACCCCACCCACACATTCACCTCCACTGTGCCCACAAACTTCCACCCACCCCCACCCACACACTCACCTCCACTGCCCCCCACAAACTTCCACGCACCCCCACCCCACCCACACATTCACCTCCACTGCGCCCACAAACTTCCACCCACCCCACCCACACACTCACCTCCACTGCGCCCACAAACTTCCACCCACAACCCCCGCACACAGACACTCACCTCCACTGCCCCCACAAACTTCCACCCACACACACCCCCAACTCACACACACACTCACCTCCACTGCCCCCACAAACTTCCACCCACCCCCACCCCACCCACACACTCACCTCCACTGCCCCCACAAACTTCCATGCCCACCCCCACCCACACATTCACTGCCCCCACAAACTTCCACCCACACACACCCCCACCCTCACCTCCACTGCGCCCCATAAACTTCCACACAAACACTCACACTCCTCCCCCACTCCCCATCACACCCATACATACTCTACACACACACACACACTCCACTCCCCCCACAACCTCCCTCCCCCATGCACACACACACTGCTGTGGACTGTAGTGTCACTGTTCAGCAATGTCAGTTGGTCATGTTACTTACGGCTGCTTTAAAAGGTGAGTTAAAAATGTCACTTTTACTGTACTCTGGGCATCTGCAGGAAGTTTTGTTTAAATTGTAGGATTCTTTTAGTAAAATCAGTTTCTCCCCTTGCAAGCCATTTCTGAACATTTGTGTGCATTTATAGTAAAGCTACTTAACTGTGGTCAGTGTATCAAACAATTGTGATTAACACAAAAACCATAAAGACGGAATTAATTTTTAAGAAATGGAAAGGACAAAACTCAGAAAATACTAAATTGGAAAATCCCCAATAATAAAAGAGATTTCATAGGGCCCTACATAGGCGTGTACCATCTTCCGAAACAACTCCCGGGGGTGGGGATGGGCTCAGGGCTCCAGGCTTGATCGATGGAGGGCGAACTCTGGGTTTGGGGCTCTGGTCTCCCACAACTGGGTAGAGACTCCAGGATCCGGGCTATAGCACCCAGGGCGGAGGGGGGGAGGGAGGACTCCGGGCTTGTGTCCAGGCTCAAGCCACCAAGAGAGATGAAGGGAAGAGACCTGGTCTTCGGCTGCCATGGGGGGGAGATCAGGGCTCCAAGCTTCAGCCGCTGGGGAGGTGGAAGGGAGTGGGGGCTCTGGGCTCTGCGATTCATCCACAGGAGGGCAGGGAGGGAGGTGGGGGCTCTGGACTTCAGCCACAAGAGGGGTGAGGGGGTCAGTGCTCCGGGCTTCGGCCACTGGGGTGACAGCCCCTCCCCCAATGGACTGGCCCCCAGACCCTCTCACCTGCTCCACCAGAGCGAAACCCAGTCCAGCTCGTCCCGCTGCAGCTCGCAGACCCCTCAGTACAGCCCCACCTTCACCTGGTCCTGCTCAGGGCAGCTGTCAGGCTCCTGGAATTCAAGTTTGTAAACTACTTTGTGACTCCCCAGGTACAATGTGATATATTCTGTACATGCAAAGTATCAGTCCTTTGTGCAGCCCCTCCCAGAAATCAAAATTCCTGTTGCTAATGGTACCAGCCTCTGTCTGTATGTCTGTGTGTGTGTGTGTATGCATAAGTTTATTGTGATGTCATGTGTGACAAGAGCAAAGACCGTTCTGGTTCAGCATTCTTGCCCTGCCTTCAGTCTGCCAACTTGCTTGGTTGACAACGGCTAGTGAACCCAGGAGCTGATAGACGCGTACTATCCATCTGTCAACAACTTCTTGAAGCAGCTATTTCCACAGCTTTTTGGAAGAAGATGAGATTTTACAAAAGGTAATTCCCAGATTCTTTTCCTGCTCCTTAGATCACACATGACAGGTTGTTGCCTCCTTCATAGATTCATAGATTCTAGGACAGGAAGGGACCTCGAGAGGTCATTGAGTCCAGTCCCCTGCCCTCATGGCAGGACCAAATACTGTCTAGACCATGCTGGACCCTCTCCAATTTCTCCACATCTTCCTTGAAATGTGGTGGCCAGAACTGGACACAATACTCCAGTTGAGGCCTAACCAGCGCAGAGTAGAGCGCAAGAATGACTTCTTATGTCTTGCTCACAACACACCTGTTAATGCATCCCAGAATCATGTTTGCTTTTTTTGCAACAGCATCACACTGTTGACTCATATTTAGCTTGTGGTCCACTATAACGCCTAGATCCCTTTCTGCCGTACTCCTTCCTAGACAGTCTCTTCCCATTCTGTATGTGTGAAACTGATTGTTCCTTCCTAAGTGGAGCACTTTGCATTTGTCTTTGTTAAACTTCATCCTGTTTACCTCAGACCATTTCTCCAATTTGTCCAGATCATTTTGAATTATGACCCTATCCTCCAAAGCAGTTGCAATCCTTCCCAGTTTGGTATCATCTGCAAATTTAATAACCGTCCTTTCTATGCCAATATCTATTCGTTGATGAAGATATTGAACAGAGCCGGTCCCAAAACAGACCCCTGCGGAACCCCACTTGTTATACCTTTCCAGCAGGATTGGGAACCATTAATAACTACTCTCTGAGTACGGTTATCCAGCCAGTTATGCACCCACCTTATAGTAGCCCCATCTAAGTTGTATTTGCCTAGTTTATCGATAAGAATATCATGCGAGACCCTATCAAATGCCTTACTGAAGTCTAGGTATACCACATCCACCGCTTCTCCCTTATCCACAAGACTCGTTATCCTAGCAAAGAAAGCTATCAGATTGGTTTGACATGATTTGTTCTTTACAAATCCATGCTGGCTATTCCCTATCACCTTACCACCTTCCAAGTGTTTGCAGATGATTTCCTTGATTACTTGCTCCATTATCTTCCCTGGCACAGAAGTTAAACTAACTGGTCTGTAGTTTCCTGGCTTGTTTTTATTTCCCTTTTTAGAGATGGGCACTATATTTGCCCTTTTCCAGTCCTCTGGAATCTCTCCTGTCTCCCATGATTTTCCAAAGATAATAGCTAGAGGCTCAGATACCTCCTCTATTAGCTCCTTGAGTATTCTAGGATGCATTTCATCAGGCCCTGGTGACTTGCAGGCATCTAACTTTTCTAAGTGATTTTTAACTTGTTCTTTTTTTATTTTATCTTCTAAACCTACCCCCTTCCCATAGCATTCACTATGTTAGTCATTCCTTCAGACTTCTCGGTGAAGACCAAAACAAAGAAGTCATTAAGCATCTCTGCCATTTCCAAGTTTCCTGTTACTGTTTCTCCCTCCTCACTGAGCCTACCCTGTCCTTGGTCTTCCTCTTGCTTCTAATGTATTGTGGAAGCAGAGAAAGAACGGACAGGAAGGGGATTGCAATGCATGACAGTTTGTTAGCAAGAGTTAGGCTAACTGTAACCCTAATAACGCGAGATTTGTAGAAGCGAGGATTGTGTGAGGCGAGTGGGAAAGAACTGTGTGAGAAGTTGTTGCGACCTTGTGTAGATAATATTGTTGCTTCTGTGGAAACACTTCCAATGGCCTTTCCCCTTCCCCGTCCTGCACATGCTGCCCTGGTTGGGCAGATCCCATCTGTCCAGGGCTTGCCCCTGTCACCTCCACCTTTCCACTCGGGATTTAGAGTAATCCAACAAATCCCCTTCTTTTATTAGCATTGTGTACAGGCCCCACTCAGGGATCAGCCCCATTGTGCCAGGTGCCGTCCACATACAGAACAAACAGACACTCTCTGTCCCACAGAGCTGCAATCTGCCTGCTTCCCGTCTCCCGGCAGGAACCGCTCTTTGCTGCGGCTTGGACCTGCTTCCACTGCTCCCTGGGGGATTGGCAGTTTCACTGGCTCAGGCTGCGTTGCCCCTTGCTGCCTCATCCGAGCCAGCTCAGACACCGTCTAGGGCTCTTCTGAAAGGTCTTTGTGTAAAATCCCAATGCAAGCATCCGCTTCTCCCCGAGATGCTCCCCACGGCCACGGGAGACTGAGCTCGCCCCCTCCCCCCACGCGGGGATTGTGGCTGGGTCAGTCTGGGCCCCCAAGAGCGAGATGTCAACACTTGGCTTCAGCGCCAAAGGGTTTGACCCGAGCCCCGCTCCAGCCGCAGCTCCAGAGCCAGGACAAGCGAGGGCACGTTGGGGGGGAGGTGTTACAGGTGCTGCCGGCGACCTTTACATCCAAAGCCATCTGTCCTCATGGCACTGGCCTCTCCTTGCACCCCACACAATGCTCCTGAAACCGGATTAGTAAATGGAACGAATTTCCATTCAGACAGAACCAAGGGCTTAGACCTCAACTGCCTTCAGTGAAGATAACAACTCTTAATTGTTCACCTCAGGGTGGACTGATTTAAATTAAAGCCTTTAATCACCATGCAGAAAACCTTGCTTTGAATCCTCTCTTGGAATTGTGTTTGGCATTCGTACTTCAGTCATTTTCCTAAAGACGGGGTAAC
>NW_027045167.1:0-67353 GCF_028017835.1 Emys orbicularis
CTGTTAAGCCTCCCCCCCACCCACCCACCCACACTGTCTGGGGGACGACTGTTAAGCTTTCCCCCCCGGAGCGCCCGGGGGACGACTATTAAGCCTCCCCCGGACTGCCCGGGGGACGACTGCGAAGCCTCCCGCTCATCCTGGGGGAAGACTGTTAAGCCTCCCCCCCACCCACCCTGTCTGGGGGACGACTGTTAAGCTTTCCCCTCCGGAGCGCCCGGGGGACGACTATTAAGCCTCCCCCGGACTGCCCGGCGGACGACTGCGAAGCCTCCCGCTCATCCTGGGGGAAGACTGTTAAGCCTCCCCCCCACCCACCCACCCACACTGTCTGGGGGACGACTGTTAAGCTTTCCCCCCCGGAGCGCCCGGGGGACGACTATTAAGCCTCCCCCGGACTGCCCGGGGGACGACTGCGAAGCCTCCCGCTCATCCTGGGGGAAGACTGTTAAGCCTCCCCCCCACCCACCCTGTCTGGGGGACGACTGTTAAGCTTTCCCCTCCGGAGCGCCCGGGGGACGACTATTAAGCCTCCCCCGGACTGCCCGGCGGACGACTGCGAAGCCTCCCGCTCAGCCTGGGGGAAGACTGTTAAGCCACCCCCCCACCCACCCACCCACACTGTCTGGGGGACGACTGTTAAGCTTTCCCCCCCGGAGCGCCCGGGGGACGACTATTAAGCCTCCCCCGGACTGCCCGGGGGACGACAATTAAGCCTCCCCCGGACCTGCTCCATCTCGACTATTAAGCCCCCCTCTGTGGTCCTCAGGACCACTGCCGCGCGGCCCGCGGAGTGGGGTGACAGCCGGGCCGCACAGCAAACCGGCCACCAGGTCAACCCATTGAATCCAATGGGTTGACCTGGTGGCCGGAAATCAAACCGGCCACCAGGTCAACCCGTTAGATTCAGTGGGTTGACCTGGTGGCCGAGCGGGGACTTAGAAAATTTTACAGCCGCTTCCCCGGGGGTTGACCTGTTGTCCCGGTGGGGACTTTGAAATTTTTACAGCCGCTTCCCCGGGGGTTGACCGGTTGTCCTGAAGGCCCCCCACCCCACCCCCTCCCGGGCTCCTGCTCCCCTCTCCCCAGCCTCGGTGCTCCGCTCCCAGCCTCGGAGGCTGCCTCTCTGCGGCGGCTGCATCGCGTCCGAGGACGCTCACCCTCCGGAGGCTGGCTGTAAAGCCTGACACCCACCGCCGCCGACGACCCGACTCTCCGAGGGACGACTCTGAGGCCTCCCCCCACCCCCGGACCACCCTGGAGACGACTGCTAAGCCTCCCCCACCGGACCGCCCGAGGGAAGACTGCTACGCCTCCCGCCAGCCCTTCCCCGCCCAGCCTAGGGGAAGACCGCTAAGCCTCCTCTCCCTCCCCCTCCCCCCACCCACCCACACTGTCCGGGGGACGACTATTTAGCCTCCCCCCCCCGGAGCGCCCGGGGGACGACTATTAAGCCTCCCCCGGACTGCCCGGGGGACGACTGCGAAGCCTCCCGCTCATCCTGGGGGAAGACTGTTAAGCCTCCCCCCCACCCACCCACGCACACTGTCTGGGGGACGACTGTTAAGCTTTCCCCCCCGGAGCGCCCGGGGGACGACTATTAAGCCTCCCCCGGACTGCCCGGGGGACGACTGCGAAGCCTCCCGCTCAGCCTGGGGGAAGACTGTTAAGCCTCCCCCCCACCCACCCTGTCTGGGGGACGACTATTAAGCTTTCCCCTCCGGCGCGCCCGGGGGACGACTATTAAGCCTCCCCCGGACTGCCCGGCGGACGACTGCGAAGCCTCCCGCTCATCCTGGGGGAAGACTGTTAAGCCTCCCCCCCACCCACCCACCCACACTGTCTGGGGGACGACTGTTAAGCTTTCCCCCCCGGAGCGCCCGGGGGACGACTATTAAGCCTCCCCCGGACTGCCCGGCGGACGACTGCGAAGCCTCCCGCTCAGCCTGGGGGAAGACTGTTAAGCCTCCCCCCCACCCACCCTGTCTGGGGGACGACTATTAAGCTTTCCCCTCCGGAGCGCCCGGGGGACGACTATTAAGCCTCCCCCGGACTGCCCGGGGGACGACTGCGAAGCCTCCCGCTCAGCCTGGGGGAAGACTGTTAAGCCTCCCCCCCACCCACCCTGTCTGGGGGACGACTATTAAGCTTTCCCCTCCGGAGCGCCCGGGGGACGACTATTAAGCCTCCCCCGGACTGCCCGGGGGACGACTGCGAAGCCTCCCGCTCATCCTGGGGGAAGACTGTTAAGCCTCCCCCCCACCCACCCACCCACACTGTCTGGGGGACGACTGTTAAGCTTTCCCCCCCGGAGCGCCCGGGGGACGACTATTAAGCCTCCCCCGGACTGCCCGGCGGACGACTGCGAAGCCTCCCGCTCAGCCTGGGGGAAGACTGTTAAGCCTCCCCCCCACCCACCCTGTCTGGGGGACGACTATTAAGCTTTCCCCTCCGGAGCGCCCGGGGGACGACTATTAAGCCTCCCCCGGACTGCCCGGGGGACGACTGCGAAGCCTCCCGCTCATCCTGGGGGAAGACTGTTAAGCCACCCCCCCACCCACCCACCCACACTGTCTGGGGGACGACTGTTAAGCTTTCCCCCCCGGAGCGCCCGGGGGACGACTATTAAGCCTCCCCCGGACTGCCCGGGGGACGACTGCGAAGCCTCCCGCTCAGCCTGGGGGAAGACTGTTAAGCCTCCCCCCCACCCACCCACCCACACTGTCTGGGGGACGACTGTTAAGCTTTCCCCCCCGGAGCGCCCGGGGGACGACTATTAAGCCTCCCCCGGACTGCCCGGCGGACGACTGCGAAGCCTCCCGCTCAGCCTGGGGGAAGACTGTTAAGCCTCCCCCCCACCCACCCTGTCTGGGGGACGACTATTAAGCTTTCCCCTCCGGAGCGCCCGGGGGACGACTATTAAGCCTCCCCCGGACTGCCCGGCGGACGACTGCGAAGCCTCCCGCTCAGCCTGGGGGAAGACTGTTAAGCCACCCCCCCACCCACCCACCCACACTGTCTGGGGGACGACTGTTAAGCTTTCCCCCCCGGAGCGCCCGGGGGACGACTATTAAGCCTCCCCCGGACTGCCCGGGGGACGACAATTAAGCCTCCCCCGGACCTGCTCCATCTCGACTATTAAGCCCCCCTCTGTGGTCCTCAGGACCACTGCCGCGCGGCCCGCGGAGTGGGGTGACAGCCGGGCCGCACAGCAAACCGGCCACCAGGTCAACCCATTGAATCCAATGGGTTGACCTGGTGGCCGGAAATCAAACCGGCCACCAGGTCAACCCGTTAGATTCAGTGGGTTGACCTGTTCAGTGGGTTGACCTGGTGGCCGAGCGGGGACTTAGAAAATTTTACAGCCGCTTCCCCGGGGGTTGACCTGTTGTCCCGGTGGGGACTTTGAAATTTTTACAGCCGCTTCCCCGGGGGTTGACCGGTTGTCCTGAAGGCCCCCCACCCCACCCCCTCCCGGGCTCCTGCTCCCCTCTCCCCAGCCTCGGTGCTCCGCTCCCAGCCTCGGAGGCTGCCTCTCTGCGGCGGCTGCATCGCGTCCGAGGACGCTCACCCTCCGGAGGCTGGCTGTAAAGCCTGACACCCACCGCCGCCGACGACCCGACTCTCCGAGGGACGACTCTGAGGCCTCCCCCCACCCCCGGACCACCCTGGAGACGACTGCTAAGCCTCCCCCACCGGACCGCCCGAGGGAAGACTGCTACGCCTCCCGCCAGCCCTTCCCCGCCCAGCCTAGGGGAAGACCGCTAAGCCTCCTCTCCCTCCCCCTCCCCCCACCCACACACACTGTCCGGGGGACGACTATTAAGCCTCCCCCGGACTGCCCGGGGGACGACTATTAAGCCTCCCGCGGACCTGCTCCATCTCGACTATTAAGCCCCCCTCTGTGGTCCTCAGGACCACTGCCGCGCGGCCCGCGGAGTGGGGTGACAGCCGGGCCGCACAGCAAACCGGCCACCAGGTCAACCCATTGAATCCAATGGGTTGACCTGGTGGCCGGAAATCAAACCGGCCACCAGGTCAACCCGTCAGATTCAGTGGGTTGACCTGGTGGCCGAGCGGGGACTTAGAAAATTTTACAGCCGCTTCCCCGGGGGTTGACCTGTTGTCCCGGTGGGGACTTTGAAATTTTTACAGCCGCTTCCCCGGGGGTTGACCGGTTGTCCTGAAGGCCCCCCACCCCACCCCCTCCCGGGCTCCTGCTCCCCTCTCCCCAGCCTCGGTGCTCCGCTCCCAGCCTCGGAGGCTGCCTCTCTGCGGCGGCTGCATCGCGTCCGAGGACGCTCACCCTCCGGAGGCTGGCTGTAAAGCCTGACACCCACCGCCGCCGACGACCCGACTCTCCGAGGGACGACTCTGAGGCCTCCCCCCACCCCCGGACCACCCTGGAGACGACTGCTAAGCCTCCCCCACCGGACCGCCCGAGGGAAGACTGCTACGCCTCCCGCCAGCCCTTCCCCGCCCAGCCTAGGGGAAGACCGCTAAGCTTCCTCCCCCTCCCCCCACCCACCCACACTGTCCGGGGGACGACTATTTAGCCTCCCCCCCCCGGAGCGCCCGGGGGACGACTATTAAGCCTCCCCCGGACTGCCCGGCGGACGACTGCGAAGCCTCCCGCTCATCCTGGGGGAAGACTGTTAAGCCTCCCCCCCACCCACCCACCCACACTGTCTGGGGGACGACTGTTAAGCTTTCCCCCCCGGAGCGCCCGGGGGACGACTATTAAGCCTCCCCCGGACTGCCCGGGGGACGACTGCGAAGCCTCCCGCTCATCCTGGGGGAAGACTGTTAAGCCTCCCCCCCACCCACCCACCCACACTGTCTGGGGGACGACTGTTAAGCTTTCCCCCCCGGAGCGCCCGGGGGACGACTATTAAGCCTCCCCCGGACTGCCCGGGGGACGACTGCGAAGCCTCCCGCTCAGCCTGGGGGAAGACTGTTAAGCCTCCCCCCCACCCACCCTGTCTGGGGGACGACTGTTAAGCTTTCCCCTCCGGAGCGCCCGGGGGACGACTATTAAGCCTCCCCCGGACTGCCCGGCGGACGACTGCGAAGCCTCCCGCTCATCCTGGGGGAAGACTGTTAAGCCTCCCCCCCACCCACCCACCCACACTGTCTGGGGGACGACTGTTAAGCTTTCCCCCCCGGAGCGCCCGGGGGACGACTATTAAGCCTCCCCCGGACTGCCCGGGGGACGACTGCGAAGCCTCCCGCTCATCCTGGGGGAAGACTGTTAAGCCTCCCCCCCACCCACCCTGTCTGGGGGACGACTGTTAAGCTTTCCCCTCCGGAGCGCCCGGGGGACGACTATTAAGCCTCCCCCGGACTGCCCGGCGGACGACTGCGAAGCCTCCCGCTCATCCTGGGGGAAGACTGTTAAGCCTCCCCCCCACCCACCCACCCACACTGTCTGGGGGACGACTGTTAAGCTTTCCCCCCCGGAGCGCCCGGGGGACGACTATTAAGCCTCCCCCGGACTGCCCGGGGGACGACTGCGAAGCCTCCCGCTCAGCCTGGGGGAAGACTGTTAAGCCTCCCCCCCACCCACCCTGTCTGGGGGACGACTGTTAAGCTTTCCCCTCCGGAGCGCCCGGGGGACGACTATTAAGCCTCCCCCGGACTGCCCGGGGGACGACTGCGAAGCCTCCCGCTCATCCTGGGGGAAGACTGTTAAGCCTCCCCCCCACCCACCCACCCACACTGTCTGGGGGACGACTGTTAAGCTTTCCCCCCCGGAGCGCCCGGGGGACGACTATTAAGCCTCCCCCGGACTGCCCGGGGGACGACTGCGAAGCCTCCCGCTCATCCTGGGGGAAGACTGTTAAGCCTCCCCCCCACCCACCCACCCACACTGTCTGGGGGACGACTGTTAAGCTTTCCCCCCCGGAGCGCCCGGGGGACGACTATTAAGCCTCCCCCGGACTGCCCGGCGGACGACTGCGAAGCCTCCCGCTCAGCCTGGGGGAAGACTGTTAAGCCTCCCCCCCACCCACCCTGTCTGGGGGACGACTATTAAGCTTTCCCCTCCGGAGCGCCCGGGGGACGACTATTAAGCCTCCCCCGGACTGCCCGGGGGACGACTGCGAAGCCTCCCGCTCAGCCTGGGGGAAGACTGTTAAGCCACCCCCCCACCCACCCACCCACACTGTCTGGGGGACGACTGTTAAGCTTTCCCCCCCGGAGCGCCCGGGGGACGACTATTAAGCCTCCCCCGGACTGCCCGGGGGACGACAATTAAGCCTCCCCCGGACCTGCTCCATCTCGACTATTAAGCCCCCCTCTGTGGTCCTCAGGACCACTGCCGCGCGGCCCGCGGAGTGGGGTGACAGCCGGGCCGCACAGCAAACCGGCCACCAGGTCAACCCATTGAATCCAATGGGTTGACCTGGTGGCCGGAAATCAAACCGGCCACCAGGTCAACCCGTTAGATTCAGTGGGTTGACCTGGTGGCCGAGCGGGGACTTAGAAAATTTTACAGCCGCTTCCCCGGGGGTTGACCTGTTGTCCCGGTGGGGACTTTGAAATTTTTACAGCCGCTTCCCCGGGGGTTGACCGGTTGTCCTGAAGGCCCCCCACCCCACCCCCTCCCGGGCTCCTGCTCCCCTCTCCCCAGCCTCGGTGCTCCGCTCCCAGCCTCGGAGGCTGCCTCTCTGCGGCGGCTGCATCGCGTCCGAGGACGCTCACCCTCCGGAGGCTGGCTGTAAAGCCTGACACCCACCGCCGCCGACGACCCGACTCTCCGAGGGACGACTCTGAGGCCTCCCCCCACCCCCGGACCACCCTGGAGACGACTGCTAAGCCTCCCCCACCGGACCGCCCGAGGGAAGACTGCTACGCCTCCCGCCAGCCCTTCCCCGCCCAGCCTAGGGGAAGACCGCTAAGCCTCCTCTCCCTCCCCCTCCCCCCACCCACACACACTGTCCGGGGGACGACTATTAAGCCTCCCCCGGACTGCCCGGGGGACGACTATTAAGCCTCCCGCGGACCTGCTCCATCTCGACTATTAAGCCCCCCTCTGTGGTCCTCAGGACCACTGCCGCGCGGCCCGCGGAGTGGGGTGACAGCCGGGCCGCACAGCAAACCGGCCACCAGGTCAACCCATTGAATCCAATGGGTTGACCTGGTGGCCGGAAATCAAACCGGCCACCAGGTCAACCCGTCAGATTCAGTGGGTTGACCTGGTGGCCGAGCGGGGACTTAGAAAATTTTACAGCCGCTTCCCCGGGGGTTGACCTGTTGTCCCGGTGGGGACTTTGAAATTTTTACAGCCGCTTCCCCGGGGGTTGACCGGTTGTCCTGAAGGCCCCCCACCCCACCCCCTCCCGGGCTCCTGCTCCCCTCTCCCCAGCCTCGGTGCTCCGCTCCCAGCCTCGGAGGCTGCCTCTCTGCGGCGGCTGCATCGCGTCCGAGGACGCTCACCCTCCGGAGGCTGGCTGTAAAGCCTGACACCCACCGCCGCCGACGACCCGACTCTCCGAGGGACGACTCTGAGGCCTCCCCCCACCCCCGGACCACCCTGGAGACGACTGCTAAGCCTCCCCCACCGGACCGCCCGAGGGAAGACTGCTACGCCTCCCGCCAGCCCTTCCCCGCCCAGCCTAGGGGAAGACCGCTAAGCTTCCTCCCCCTCCCCCCACCCACCCACACTGTCCGGGGGACGACTATTTAGCCTCCCCCCCCCGGAGCGCCCGGGGGACGACTATTAAGCCTCCCCCGGACTGCCCGGCGGACGACTGCGAAGCCTCCCGCTCATCCTGGGGGAAGACTGTTAAGCCTCCCCCCCACCCACCCACCCACACTGTCTGGGGGACGACTGTTAAGCTTTCCCCCCCGGAGCGCCCGGGGGACGACTATTAAGCCTCCCCCGGACTGCCCGGGGGACGACTGCGAAGCCTCCCGCTCAGCCTGGGGGAAGACTGTTAAGCCTCCCCCCCACCCACCCTGTCTGGGGGACGACAATTAAGCTTTCCCCTCCGGAGCGCCCGGGGGACGACTATTAAGCCTCCCCCGGACTGCCCGGGGGACGACTGCGAAGCCTCCCGCTCAGCCTGGGGGAAGACTGTTAAGATTCCCCCCCCCCCACCCACCCACACTGTCTGGGGGACGACTGTTAAGCTTTCCCCCCCGGAGCGCCCGGGGGACGACTATTAAGCCTCCCCCGGACTGCCCGGGGGACGACTGCGAAGCCTCCCGCTCAGCCTGGGGGAAGACTGTTAAGCCTCCCCCCCACCCACCCTGTCTGGGGGACGACAATTAAGCTTTCCCCTCCGGAGCGCCCGGGGGACGACTATTAAGCCTCCCCCGGACTGCCCGGCGGACGACTGCGAAGCCTCCCGCTCATCCTGGGGGAAGACTGTTAAGCCTCCCCCCCACCCACCCACCCACACTGTCTGGGGGACGACTGTTAAGCTTTCCCCCCCGGAGCGCCCGGGGGACGACTATTAAGCCTCCCCCGGACTGCCCGGGGGACGACTGCGAAGCCTCCCGCTCAGCCTGGGGGAAGACTGTTAAGCCTCCCCCCCACCCACCCTGTCTGGGGGACGACAATTAAGCTTTCCCCTCCGGAGCGCCCGGGGGACGACTATTAAGCCTCCCCCGGACTGCCCGGCGGACGACTGCGAAGCCTCCCGCTCATCCTGGGGGAAGACTGTTAAGCCTCCCCCCCACCCACCCACCCACACTGTCTGGGGGACGACTGTTAAGCTTTCCCCCCCGGAGCGCCCGGGGGACGACTATTAAGCCTCCCCCGGACTGCCCGGGGGACGACTGCGAAGCCTCCCGCTCAGCCTGGGGGAAGACTGTTAAGCCTCCCCCCCACCCACCCTGTCTGGGGGACGACAATTAAGCTTTCCCCTCCGGAGCGCCCGGGGGACGACTATTAAGCCTCCCCCGGACTGCCCGGCGGACGACTGCGAAGCCTCCCGCTCATCCTGGGGGAAGACTGTTAAGCCTCCCCCCCACCCACCCACCCACCCACACTGTCTGGGGGACGACTGTTAAGCTTTCCCCCCCGGAGCGCCCGGGGGACGACTATTAAGCCTCCCCCGGACTGCCCGGGGGACGACTGCGAAGCCTCCCGCTCAGCCTGGGGGAAGACTGTTAAGACTCCCCCCCCCCCACCCACCCACACTGTCTGGGGGACGACTGTTAAGCTTTCCCCCCCGGAGCGCCCGGGGGACGACTATTAAGCCTCCCCCGGACTGCCCGGGGGACGACTGCGAAGCCTCCCGCTCAGCCTGGGGGAAGACTGTTAAGCCTCCCCCCCCCCACCCACCCACCCACACTGTCTGGGGGACGACTGTTAAGCTTTCCCCCCCGGAGCGCCCGGGGGACGACTATTAAGCCTCCCCCGGACTGCCCGGGGGACGACTGCGAAGCCTCCCGCTCAGCCTGGGGGAAGACTGTTAAGCCTCCCCCCCACCCACCCTGTCTGGGGGACGACTATTAAGCTTTCCCCTCCGGAGCGCCCGGGGGACGACTATTAAGCCTCCCCCGGACTGCCCGGGGGACGACTGCGAAGCCTCCCGCTCAGCCTGGGGGAAGACTGTTAAGCCTCCCCCCCACCCACCCTGTCTGGGGGACGACTATTAAGCTTTCCCCTCCGGAGCGCCCGGGGGACGACTATTAAGCCTCCCCCGGACTGCCCGGGGGACGACTGCGAAGCCTCCCGCTCATCCTGGGGGAAGACTGTTAAGCCTCCCCCCCACCCACCCACCCACACTGTCTGGGGGACGACTGTTAAGCTTTCCCCCCCGGAGCGCCCGGGGGACGACTATTAAGCCTCCCCCGGACTGCCCGGGGGACGACTGCGAAGCCTCCCGCTCAGCCTGGGGGAAGACTGTTAAGCCTCCCCCCCCACCCACCCTGTCTGGGGGACGACAATTAAGCTTTCCCCTCCGGAGCGCCCGGGGGACGACTATTAAGCCTCCCCCGGACTGCCCGGCGGACGACTGCGAAGCCTCCCGCTCATCCTGGGGGAAGACTGTTAAGCCTCCCCCCCACCCACCCACCCACCCACACTGTCTGGGGGACGACTGTTAAGCTTTCCCCCCCGGAGCGCCCGGGGGACGACTATTAAGCCTCCCCCGGACTGCCCGGGGGACGACTGCGAAGCCTCCCGCTCAGCCTGGGGGAAGACTGTTAAGCCTCCCCCCCACCCACCCTGTCTGGGGGACGACTATTAAGCTTTCCCCTCCGGCGCGCCCGGGGGACGACTATTAAGCCTCCCCCGGACTGCCCGGCGGACGACTGCGAAGCCTCCCGCTCATCCTGGGGGAAGACTGTTAAGCCTCCCCCCCACCCACCCACCCACACTGTCTGGGGGACGACTGTTAAGCTTTCCCCCCCGGAGCGCCCGGGGGACGACTATTAAGCCTCCCCCGGACTGCCCGGCGGACGACTGCGAAGCCTCCCGCTCAGCCTGGGGGAAGACTGTTAAGCCTCCCCCCCACCCACCCTGTCTGGGGACGACTATTAAGCTTTCCCCTCCGGAGCGCCCGGGGGACGACTATTAAGCCTCCCCCGGACTGCCCGGGGGACGACTGCGAAGCCTCCCGCTCAGCCTGGGGGAAGACTGTTAAGCCTCCCCCCCACCCACCCTGTCTGGGGGACGACTATTAAGCTTTCCCCTCCGGAGCGCCCGGGGGACGACTATTAAGCCTCCCCCGGACTGCCCGGGGGACGACTGCGAAGCCTCCCGCTCATCCTGGGGGAAGACTGTTAAGCCTCCCCCCCACCCACCCACCCACACTGTCTGGGGGACGACTGTTAAGCTTTCCCCCCCGGAGCGCCCGGGGGACGACTATTAAGCCTCCCCCGGACTGCCCGGGGGACGACTGCGAAGCCTCCCGCTCAGCCTGGGGGAAGACTGTTAAGCCTCCCCCCCACCCACCCTGTCTGGGGGACGACAATTAAGCTTTCCCCTCCGGAGCGCCCGGGGGACGACTATTAAGCCTCCCCCGGACTGCCCGGCGGACGACTGCGAAGCCTCCCGCTCATCCTGGGGGAAGACTGTTAAGCCTCCCCCCCACCCACCCACCCACCCACACTGTCTGGGGGACGACTGTTAAGCTTTCCCCCCCGGAGCGCCCGGGGGACGACTATTAAGCCTCCCCCGGACTGCCCGGGGGACGACTGCGAAGCCTCCCGCTCAGCCTGGGGGAAGACTGTTAAGACTCCCCCCCCCCACCCACCCACACTGTCTGGGGGACGACTGTTAAGCTTTCCCCCCCGGAGCGCCCGGGGGACGACTATTAAGCCTCCCCCGGACTGCCCGGGGGACGACTGCGAAGCCTCCCGCTCAGCCTGGGGAAGACTGTTAAGCCTCCCCCCCCCCACCCACCCACCCACACTGTCTGGGGGACGACTGTTAAGCTTTCCCCCCCGGAGCGCCCGGGGGACGACTATTAAGCCTCCCCCGGACTGCCCGGGGGACGACTGCGAAGCCTCCCGCTCAGCCTGGGGGAAGACTGTTAAGCCTCCCCCCCACCCACCCTGTCTGGGGGACGACAATTAAGCTTTCCCCTCCGGAGCGCCCGGGGGACGACTATTAAGCCTCCCCCGGACTGCCCGGCGGACGACTGCGAAGCCTCCCGCTCATCCTGGGGGAAGACTGTTAAGCCTCCCCCCCACCCACCCACCCACACTGTCTGGGGGACGACTGTTAAGCTTTCCCCCCCGGAGCGCCCGGGGGACGACTATTAAGCCTCCCCCGGACTGCCCGGGGGACGACAATTAAGCCTCCCCCGGACCTGCTCCATCTCGACTATTAAGCCCCCCTCTGTGGTCCTCAGGACCACTGCCGCGCGGCCCGCGGAGTGGGGTGACAGCCGGGCCGCACAGCAAACCGGCCACCAGGTCAACCCATTGAATCCAATGGGTTGACCTGGTGGCCGGAAATCAAACCGGCCACCAGGTCAACCCGTTAGATTCAGTGGTTGACCTGGTGGCCGAGCGGGGACTTAGAAAATTTTACAGCCGCTTCCCCGGGGGTTGACCTGTTGTCCCGGTGGGGACTTTGAAATTTTTACAGCCGCTTCCCCGGGGGTTGACCGGTTGTCCTGAAGGCCCCCCACCCCACCCCCTCCCGGGCTCCTGCTCCCCTCTCCCCAGCCTCGGTGCTCCGCTCCCAGCCTCGGAGGCTGCCTCTCTGCGGCGGCTGCATCGCGTCCGAGGACGCTCACCCTCCGGAGGCTGGCTGTAAAGCCTGACACCCACCGCCGCCGACGACCCGACTCTCCCGAGGGACGACTCTGAGGCCTCCCCCCACCCCCGGACCACCCTGGAGACGACTGCTAAGCCTCCCCCACCGGACCGCCCGAGGGAAGACTGCTACGCCTCCCGCCAGCCCTTCCCCGCCCAGCCTAGGGGAAGACCGCTAAGCCTCCTCTCCCTCCCCCTCCCCCCACCCACCCACACTGTCCGGGGGACGACTATTTAGCCTCCCCCCCCCGGAGCGCCCGGGGGACGACTATTAAGCCTCCCCCGGACTGCCCGGGGGACGACTGCGAAGCCTCCCGCTCATCCTGGGGGAAGACTGTTAAGCCTCCCCCCCACCCACCCACGCACACTGTCTGGGGGACGACTGTTAAGCTTTCCCCCCCGGAGCGCCCGGGGGACGACTATTAAGCCTCCCCCGGACTGCCCGGGGGACGACTGCGAAGCCTCCCGCTCAGCCTGGGGGAAGACTGTTAAGCCTCCCCCCCACCCACCCTGTCTGGGGGACGACTATTAAGCTTTCCCCTCCGGAGCGCCCGGGGGACGACTATTAAGCCTCCCCCGGACTGCCCGGGGGACGACTGCGAAGCCTCCCGCTCAGCCTGGGGGAAGACTGTTAAGCCACCCCCCCACCCACCCACCCACACTGTCTGGGGGACGACTGTTAAGCTTTCCCCCCCGGAGCGCCCGGGGGACGACTATTAAGCCTCCCCCGGACTGCCCGTGGGACGACTATTAAGCCTCCCCCGAACCTGCTCCATCTCGACTATTAAGCCCCCCTCTGTGGTCCTCAGGACCACTGCCGCGCGGCCCGCGGAGTGGGGTGACAGCCGGGCCGCACAGCAAACCGGCCACCAGGTCAACCCATTGAATCCAATGGGTTGACCTGGTGGCCGGAAATCAAACCGGCCACCAGGTCAACCCGTTAGATTCAGTGGGTTGACCTGGTGGCCGAGCGGGGACTTTGAAATTTTTACAGCCGCTTCCCCGGGGGTTGACCTGTTGTCCCGGTGGGGACTTTGAAATTTTTACAGCCGCTTCCCCGGGGGTTGACCGGTTGTCCTGAAGGCCCCCCACCCCACCCCCTCCCGGGCTCCTGCTCCCCTCTCCCCAGCCTCGGTGCTCCGCTCCCAGCCTCGGAGGCTGCCTCTCTGCGGCGGCTGCATCGCGTCCGAGGACGCTCACCCTCCGGAGGCTGGCTGTAAAGCCTGACACCCACCGCCGCCGACGACCCGACTCTCCGAGGGACGACTCTGAGGCCTCCCCCCACCCCCGGACCACCCTGGAGACGACTGCTAAGCCTCCCCCACCGGACCGCCCGAGGGAAGACTGCTAAGCCTCCCGCCAGCCCTTCCCCGCCCAGCCTAGGGGAAGACCGCTAAGCCTCCCCCCCCCACACTGTCTGGGGGACGACTATTAAGCCTCCCCCCCCCCCGGAGCGCCCGGGGGACGACTATTAAGCCTTCCCCCGGACTGTCCGGGGGACGACTGCGAAGCCTCCCGCTCAGCCTGGTGGAAGACTGTTAAGCCTCCCCCCAGCCACCCACCCACCCTGTCTGGGGGGACGACTGTTAAGCTTTCCCCCCCGGAGCGCCCGGGGGACGACTATTAAGCCTCCCCCGGACTGCCCGGGGGACGACTGCGAAGCCTCCCGCTCAGCCTGGGGGAAGACTGTTAAGCCTCCCCCCCACCCACCCACCCACACTGTCTGGGGGACGACTGTTAAGCTTTCCCCCCCGGAGCGCCCGGGGGACGACTATTAAGCCTCCCCCGGACTGCCCGGGGGACGACTGCGAAGCCTCCCGCTCATCCTGGGGGAAGACTGTTAAGCCTCCCCCCCACCCACCCACCCACACTGTCTGGGGGACGACTGTTAAGCTTTCCCCCCCGGAGCGCCCGGGGGACGACTATTAAGCCTCCCCCGGACTGCCCGGGGGACTGCCCGGGGGACGACTGCGAAGCCTCCCGCTCATCCTGGGGGAAGACTGTTAAGCCTCCCCCCCACCCACCCACCCACACTGTCTGGGGGACGACTGTTAAGCTTTCCCCCCCGGAGCGCCCGGGGGACGACTATTAAGCCTCCCCCGGACTGCCCGGCGGACGACTGCGAAGCCTCCCGCTCAGCCTGGGGGAAGACTGTTAAGCCTCCCCCCACCCACCCTGTCTGGGGGACGACTATTAAGCTTTCCCCTCCGGAGCGCCCGGGGGACGACTATTAAGCCTCCCCCGGACTGCCCCGGGGGACGACTTGCGAAGCCTCCCGCTCAGCCTGGGGGAAGACTGTTAAGCCTCCCCCCCACCCACCCTGTCTGGGGGACGACTATTAAGCTTTCCCCTCCGGAGCGCCCGGGGGACGACTATTAAGCCTCCCCCGGACTGCCCGGGGGACGACTGCGAAGCCTCCCGCTCAGCCTGGGGGAAGACTGTTAAGCCTCCCCCCCACCCACCCTGTCTGGGGGACGACTATTAAGCTTTCCCCTCCGGAGCGCCCGGGGGACGACTATTAAGCCTCCCCCGGACTGCCCGGGGGACGACTGCGAAGCCTCCCGCTCATCCTGGGGGAAGACTGTTAAGCCTCCCCCCCCACCCACCCCACCCACACTGTCTGGGGGACGACTGTTAAGCTTTCCCCCCGGAGCGCCCGGGGGACGACTATTAAGCCTCCCCCGGACTGCCCGGGGGACGACTGCGAAGCCTCCCGCTCAGCCTGGGGGAAGACTGTTAAGCCTCCCCCCCACCCACCCTGTCTGGGGGACGACAATTAAGCTTTCCCCTCCGGAGCGCCCGGGGGACGACTATTAGCCTCCCCCGGACTGCCCGGCGGACGACTGCGAAGCCTCCCGCTCATCCTGGGGGAAGACTGTTAAGCCTCCCCCCCACCCACCCACCCACCCACACTGTCTGGGGGACGACTGTTAAGCTTTCCCCCCCGGAGCGCCCGGGGGACGACTATTAAGCCTCCCCCGGACTGCCCGGGGGACGACTGCGAAGCCTCCCGCTCAGCCTGGGGAAGACTGTTAAGACTCCCCCCCCCCACCCACCCACACTGTCTGGGGGACGACTGTTAAGCTTTCCCCCCCGGAGCGCCCGGGGGACGACTATTAAGCCTCCCCCGGACTGCCCGGGGGACGACTGCGAAGCCTCCCGCTCAGCCTGGGGGAAGACTGTTAAGCCTCCCCCCCCCACCCCACCCACCCACACTGTCTGGGGGACGACTGTTAAGCTTTCCCCCCCGGAGCGCCCGGGGGACGACTATTAAGCCTCCCCCGGACTGCCCGGGGGACGACTGCGAAGCCTCCCGCTCAGCCTGGGGGAAGACTGTTAAGCCTCCCCCCCACCCACCCTGTCTGGGGGACGACAATTAAGCTTTCCCCTCCGGAGCGCCCGGGGGACGACTATTAAGCCTCCCCCGGACTGCCCGGCGGACGACTGCGAAGCCTCCCGCTCATCCTGGGGGAAGACTGTTAAGCCTCCCCCCCACCCACCCACCCACACTGTCTGGGGGACGACTGTTAAGCTTTCCCCCCCGGAGCGCCCGGGGGACGGACTATTAAGCCTCCCCCGGACTGCCCGGGGGACGACTGCGAAGCCTCCCGCTCAGCCTGGGGGAAGACTGTTAAGCACCCCCCACCCCACCCACCCACACTGTCTGGGGGACGACTGTTAAGCTTTCCCCCCCGGAGCGCCCGGGGACGACTATTAAGCCTCCCCCGGACTGCCCGGGGGACGACTGCGAAGCCTCCCGCTCAGCCTGGGGAAGACTGTTAAGCCTCCCCCCCACCCACCCTGTCTGGGGGACGACTATTAAGCTTTCCCCTCCGGAGCGCCCGGGGGACGACTATTAAGCCTCCCCCGGACTGCCCGGGGGACGACTGCGAAGCCTCCCGCTCATCCTGGGGGAAGACTGTTAAGCCTCCCCCCCACCCACCCACCCACACTGTCTGGGGGACGACTGTTAAGCTTTCCCCCCCGGAGCGCCCGGGGGACGACTATTAAGCCTCCCCCGGACTGCCCGGCGGACGACTGCGAAGCCTCCCGCTCAGCCTGGGGGAAGACTGTTAAGCCTCCCCCCCACCCACCCTGTCTGGGGGACGACTATTAAGCTTTCCCCTCCGGAGCGCCCGGGGGACGACTATTAAGCCTCCCCCGGACTGCCCGGGGGACGACTGCGAAGCCTCCCGCTCAGCCTGGGGGAAGACTGTTAAGCCACCCCCCCACCCACCCACCCACACTGTCTGGGGGACGACTGTTAAGCTTTCCCCCCCGGAGCGCCCGGGGGACGACTATTAAGCCTCCCCCGGACTGCCCGGGGGACGACAATTAAGCCTCCCCCGGACCTGCTCCATCTCGACTATTAAGCCCCCCTCTGTGGTCCTCAGGACCACTGCCGCGCGGCCCGCGGAGTGGGGTGACAGCCGGGCCGCACAGCAAACCGGCCACCAGGTCAACCCATTGAATCCAATGGGTTGACCTGGTGGCCGGAAATCAAACCGGCCACCAGGTCAACCCGTTAGATTCAGTGGGTTGACCTGGTGGCCGAGCGGGGACTTAGAAAATTTTACAGCCGCTTCCCCGGGGGTTGACCTGTTGTCCCGGTGGGGACTTTGAAATTTTTACAGCCGCTTCCCCGGGGGTTGACCGGTTGTCCTGAAGGCCCCCCACCCCACCCCCTCCCGGGCTCCTGCTCCCCTCTCCCCAGCCTCGGTGCTCCGCTCCCAGCCTCGGAGGCTGCCTCTCTGCGGCGGCTGCATCGCGTCCGAGGACGCTCACCCTCCGGAGGCTGGCTGTAAAGCCTGACACCCACCGCCGCCGACGACCCGACTCTCCGAGGGACGACTCTGAGGCCTCCCCCCACCCCCGGACCACCCTGGAGACGACTGCTAAGCCTCCCCCACCGGACCGCCCGAGGGAAGACTGCTACGCCTCCCGCCAGCCCTTCCCCGCCCAGCCTAGGGGAAGACCGCTAAGCCTCCTCTCCCTCCCCCTCCCCCCACCCACCCACACTGTCCGGGGGACGACTATTTAGCCTCCCCCCCCCGGAGCGCCCGGGGGACGACTATTAAGCCTCCCCCGGACTGCCCGGGGGACGACTGCGAAGCCTCCCGCTCATCCTGGGGGAAGACTGTTAAGCCTCCCCCCCACCCACCCACGCACACTGTCTGGGGGACGACTGTTAAGCTTTCCCCCCCGGAGCGCCCGGGGGACGACTATTAAGCCTCCCCCGGACTGCCCGGGGGACGACTGCGAAGCCTCCCGCTCAGCCTGGGGGAAGACTGTTAAGCCTCCCCCCCACCCACCCTGTCTGGGGGACGACTATTAAGCTTTCCCCTCCGGCGCGCCCGGGGGACGACTATTAAGCCTCCCCCGGACTGCCCGGCGGACGACTGCGAAGCCTCCCGCTCATCCTGGGGGAAGACTGTTAAGCCTCCCCCCCACCCACCCACCCACACTGTCTGGGGGACGACTGTTAAGCTTTCCCCCCCGGAGCGCCCGGGGGACGACTATTAAGCCTCCCCCGGACTGCCCGGCGGACGACTGCGAAGCCTCCCGCTCAGCCTGGGGGAAGACTGTTAAGCCTCCCCCCCACCCACCCTGTCTGGGGGACGACTATTAAGCTTTCCCCTCCGGAGCGCCCGGGGGACGACTATTAAGCCTCCCCCGGACTGCCCGGGGGACGACTGCGAAGCCTCCCGCTCAGCCTGGGGGAAGACTGTTAAGCCTCCCCCCCACCCACCCTGTCTGGGGGACGACTATTAAGCTTTCCCCTCCGGAGCGCCCGGGGGACGACTATTAAGCCTCCCCCGGACTGCCCGGGGGACGACTGCGAAGCCTCCCGCTCATCCTGGGGGAAGACTGTTAAGCCTCCCCCCCACCCACCCACCCACACTGTCTGGGGGACGACTGTTAAGCTTTCCCCCCCGGAGCGCCCGGGGGACGACTATTAAGCCTCCCCCGGACTGCCCGGCGGACGACTGCGAAGCCTCCCGCTCAGCCTGGGGGAAGACTGTTAAGCCTCCCCCCCACCCACCCTGTCTGGGGGACGACTATTAAGCTTTCCCCTCCGGAGCGCCCGGGGGACGACTATTAAGCCTCCCCCGGACTGCCCGGGGGACGACTGCGAAGCCTCCCGCTCATCCTGGGGGAAGACTGTTAAGCCACCCCCCCACCCACCCACCCACACTGTCTGGGGGACGACTGTTAAGCTTTCCCCCCCGGAGCGCCCGGGGGACGACTATTAAGCCTCCCCCGGACTGCCCGGGGACGACTGCGAAGCCTCCCGCTCAGCCTGGGGGAAGACTGTTAAGCCTCCCCCCCACCCACCCACCCACACTGTCTGGGGGACGACTGTTAAGCTTTCCCCCCCGGAGCGCCCGGGGGACGACTATTAAGCCTCCCCCGGACTGCCCGGCGGACGACTGCGAAGCCTCCCGCTCAGCCTGGGGGAAGACTGTTAAGCCTCCCCCCCACCCACCCTGTCTGGGGGACGACTATTAAGCTTTCCCCTCCGGAGCGCCCGGGGGACGACTATTAAGCCTCCCCCGGACTGCCCGGGGGACGACTGCGAAGCCTCCCGCTCAGCCTGGGGGAAGACTGTTAAGCCACCCCCCCACCCACCCACCCACACTGTCTGGGGGACGACTGTTAAGCTTTCCCCCCCGGAGCGCCCGGGGGACGACTATTAAGCCTCCCCCGGACTGCCCGGGGGACGACAATTAAGCCTCCCCCGGACCTGCTCCATCTCGACTATTAAGCCCCCCTCTGTGGTCCTCAGGACCACTGCCGCGCGGCCCGCGGAGTGGGGTGACAGCCGGGCCGCACAGCAAACCGGCCACCAGGTCAACCCATTGAATCCAATGGGTTGACCTGGTGGCCGGAAATCAAACCGGCCACCAGGTCAACCCGTTAGATTCAGTGGGTTGACCTGGTGGCCGAGCGGGGACTTAGAAAATTTTACAGCCGCTTCCCCGGGGGTTGACCTGTTGTCCCGGTGGGGACTTTGAAATTTTTACAGCCGCTTCCCCGGGGGTTGACCGGTTGTCCTGAAGGCCCCCCACCCCACCCCCTCCCGGGCTCCTGCTCCCCTCTCCCCAGCCTCGGTGCTCCGCTCCCAGCCTCGGAGGCTGCCTCTCTGCGGCGGCTGCATCGCGTCCGAGGACGCTCACCCTCCGGAGGCTGGCTGTAAAGCCTGACACCCACCGCCGCCGACGACCCGACTCTCCGAGGGACGACTCTGAGGCCTCCCCCCACCCCCGGACCACCCTGGAGACGACTGCTAAGCCTCCCCCACCGGACCGCCCGAGGGAAGACTGCTACGCCTCCCGCCAGCCCTTCCCCGCCCAGCCTAGGGGAAGACCGCTAAGCCTCCTCTCCCTCCCCCTCCCCCCACCCACACACACTGTCCGGGGGACGACTATTAAGCCTCCCCCGGACTGCCCGGGGGACGACTATTAAGCCTCCCGCGGACCTGCTCCATCTCGACTATTAAGCCCCCCTCTGTGGTCCTCAGGACCACTGCCGCGCGGCCCGCGGAGTGGGGTGACAGCCGGGCCGCACAGCAAACCGGCCACCAGGTCAACCCATTGAATCCAATGGGTTGACCTGGTGGCCGGAAATCAAACCGGCCACCAGGTCAACCCGTCAGATTCAGTGGGTTGACCTGGTGGCCGAGCGGGGACTTAGAAAATTTTACAGCCGCTTCCCCGGGGGTTGACCTGTTGTCCCGGTGGGGACTTTGAAATTTTTACAGCCGCTTCCCCGGGGGTTGACCGGTTGTCCTGAAGGCCCCCCACCCCACCCCCTCCCGGGCTCCTGCTCCCCTCTCCCCAGCCTCGGTGCTCCGCTCCCAGCCTCGGAGGCTGCCTCTCTGCGGCGGCTGCATCGCGTCCGAGGACGCTCACCCTCCGGAGGCTGGCTGTAAAGCCTGACACCCACCGCCGCCGACGACCCGACTCTCCGAGGGACGACTCTGAGGCCTCCCCCCACCCCCGGACCACCCTGGAGACGACTGCTAAGCCTCCCCCACCGGACCGCCCGAGGGAAGACTGCTACGCCTCCCGCCAGCCCTTCCCCGCCCAGCCTAGGGGAAGACCGCTAAGCTTCCTCCCCCTCCCCCCACCCACCCACACTGTCCGGGGGACGACTATTTAGCCTCCCCCCCCCGGAGCGCCCGGGGGACGACTATTAAGCCTCCCCCGGACTGCCCGGCGGACGACTGCGAAGCCTCCCGCTCATCCTGGGGGAAGACTGTTAAGCCTCCCCCCCACCCACCCACCCACACTGTCTGGGGGACGACTGTTAAGCTTTCCCCCCCGGAGCGCCCGGGGGACGACTATTAAGCCTCCCCCGGACTGCCCGGGGGACGACTGCGAAGCCTCCCGCTCAGCCTGGGGGAAGACTGTTAAGCCTCCCCCCCACCCACCCTGTCTGGGGGACGACAATTAAGCTTTCCCCTCCGGAGCGCCCGGGGGACGACTATTAAGCCTCCCCCGGACTGCCCGGGGGACGACTGCGAAGCCTCCCGCTCAGCCTGGGGGAAGACTGTTAAGACTCCCCCCCCCCCACCCACCCACACTGTCTGGGGGACGACTGTTAAGCTTTCCCCCCCGGAGCGCCCGGGGGACGACTATTAAGCCTCCCCCGGACTGCCCGGGGGACGACTGCGAAGCCTCCCGCTCAGCCTGGGGGAAGACTGTTAAGCCTCCCCCCCACCCACCCTGTCTGGGGGACGACAATTAAGCTTTCCCCTCCGGAGCGCCCGGGGGACGACTATTAAGCCTCCCCCGGACTGCCCGGCGGACGACTGCGAAGCCTCCCGCTCATCCTGGGGGAAGACTGTTAAGCCTCCCCCCCACCCACCCACCCACACTGTCTGGGGGACGACTGTTAAGCTTTCCCCCCCGGAGCGCCCGGGGGACGACTATTAAGCCTCCCCCGGACTGCCCGGGGGACGACTGCGAAGCCTCCCGCTCAGCCTGGGGGAAGACTGTTAAGCCTCCCCCCCACCCACCCTGTCTGGGGGACGACAATTAAGCTTTCCCCTCCGGAGCGCCCGGGGGACGACTATTAAGCCTCCCCCGGACTGCCCGGCGGACGACTGCGAAGCCTCCCGCTCATCCTGGGGGAAGACTGTTAAGCCTCCCCCCCACCCACCCACCCACACTGTCTGGGGGACGACTGTTAAGCTTTCCCCCCCGGAGCGCCCGGGGGACGACTATTAAGCCTCCCCCGGACTGCCCGGGGGACGACTGCGAAGCCTCCCGCTCAGCCTGGGGGAAGACTGTTAAGCCTCCCCCCCACCCACCCTGTCTGGGGGACGACAATTAAGCTTTCCCCTCCGGAGCGCCCGGGGGACGACTATTAAGCCTCCCCCGGACTGCCCGGCGGACGACTGCGAAGCCTCCCGCTCATCCTGGGGGAAGACTGTTAAGCCTCCCCCCCACCCACCCACCCACCCACACTGTCTGGGGGACGACTGTTAAGCTTTCCCCCCCGGAGCGCCCGGGGGACGACTATTAAGCCTCCCCCGGACTGCCCGGGGGACGACTGCGAAGCCTCCCGCTCAGCCTGGGGGAAGACTGTTAAGACTCCCCCCCCCCCACCCACCCACACTGTCTGGGGGACGACTGTTAAGCTTTCCCCCCCGGAGCGCCCGGGGGACGACTATTAAGCCTCCCCCGGACTGCCCGGGGGACGACTGCGAAGCCTCCCGCTCAGCCTGGGGGAAGACTGTTAAGCCTCCCCCCCCCCCACCCACCCACCCACACTGTCTGGGGGACGACTGTTAAGCTTTCCCCCCCGGAGCGCCCGGGGGACGACTATTAAGCCTCCCCCGGACTGCCCGGGGGACGACTGCGAAGCCTCCCGCTCAGCCTGGGGGAAGACTGTTAAGCCTCCCCCCCACCCACCCTGTCTGGGGGACGACAATTAAGCTTTCCCCTCCGGAGCGCCCGGGGGACGACTATTAAGCCTCCCCCGGACTGCCCGGCGGACGACTGCGAAGCCTCCCGCTCATCCTGGGGGAAGACTGTTAAGCCTCCCCCCCACCCACCCACCCACACTGTCTGGGGGACGACTGTTAAGCTTTCCCCCCCGGAGCGCCCGGGGGACGACTATTAAGCCTCCCCCGGACTGCCCGGCGGACGACTGCGAAGCCTCCCGCTCAGCCTGGGGGAAGACTGTTAAGCCTCCCCCCCACCCACCCTGTCTGGGGGACGACTATTAAGCTTTCCCCTCCGGAGCGCCCGGGGGACGACTATTAAGCCTCCCCCGGACTGCCCGGGGGACGACTGCGAAGCCTCCCGCTCAGCCTGGGGGAAGACTGTTAAGCCACCCCCCCACCCACCCACCCACACTGTCTGGGGGACGACTGTTAAGCTTTCCCCCCCGGAGCGCCCGGGGGACGACTATTAAGCCTCCCCCGGACTGCCCGGGGGACGACAATTAAGCCTCCCCCGGACCTGCTCCATCTCGACTATTAAGCCCCCCTCTGTGGTCCTCAGGACCACTGCCGCGCGGCCCGCGGAGTGGGGTGACAGCCGGGCCGCACAGCAAACCGGCCACCAGGTCAACCCATTGAATCCAATGGGTTGACCTGGTGGCCGGAAATCAAACCGGCCACCAGGTCAACCCGTTAGATTCAGTGGGTTGACCTGGTGGCCGAGCGGGGACTTAGAAAATTTTACAGCCGCTTCCCCGGGGGTTGACCTGTTGTCCCGGTGGGGACTTTGAAATTTTTACAGCCGCTTCCCCGGGGGTTGACCGGTTGTCCTGAAGGCCCCCCACCCCACCCCCTCCCGGGCTCCTGCTCCCCTCTCCCCAGCCTCGGTGCTCCGCTCCCAGCCTCGGAGGCTGCCTCTCTGCGGCGGCTGCATCGCGTCCGAGGACGCTCACCCTCCGGAGGCTGGCTGTAAAGCCTGACACCCACCGCCGCCGACGACCCGACTCTCCGAGGGACGACTCTGAGGCCTCCCCCCACCCCCGGACCACCCTGGAGACGACTGCTAAGCCTCCCCCACCGGACCGCCCGAGGGAAGACTGCTACGCCTCCCGCCAGCCCTTCCCCGCCCAGCCTAGGGGAAGACCGCTAAGCCTCCTCTCCCTCCCCCTCCCCCCACCCACACACACTGTCCGGGGGACGACTATTTAGCCTCCCCCCCCCGGAGCGCCCGGGGGACGACTATTAAGCCTCCCCCGGACTGCCCGGGGGACGACTGCGAAGCCTCCCGCTCATCCTGGGGGAAGACTGTTAAGCCTCCCCCCCACCCACCCACGCACACTGTCTGGGGGACGACTGTTAAGCTTTCCCCCCCGGAGCGCCCGGGGGACGACTATTAAGCCTCCCCCGGACTGCCCGGGGGACGACTGCGAAGCCTCCCGCTCAGCCTGGGGGAAGACTGTTAAGCCTCCCCCCCACCCACCCTGTCTGGGGGACGACTATTAAGCTTTCCCCTCCGGCGCGCCCGGGGGACGACTATTAAGCCTCCCCCGGACTGCCCGGCGGACGACTGCGAAGCCTCCCGCTCATCCTGGGGGAAGACTGTTAAGCCTCCCCCCCACCCACCCACCCACACTGTCTGGGGGACGACTGTTAAGCTTTCCCCCCCGGAGCGCCCGGGGGACGACTATTAAGCCTCCCCCGGACTGCCCGGCGGACGACTGCGAAGCCTCCCGCTCAGCCTGGGGGAAGACTGTTAAGCCTCCCCCCCACCCACCCTGTCTGGGGGACGACTATTAAGCTTTCCCCTCCGGAGCGCCCGGGGGACGACTATTAAGCCTCCCCCGGACTGCCCGGGGGACGACTGCGAAGCCTCCCGCTCAGCCTGGGGGAAGACTGTTAAGCCTCCCCCCCACCCACCCTGTCTGGGGGACGACTATTAAGCTTTCCCCTCCGGAGCGCCCGGGGGACGACTATTAAGCCTCCCCCGGACTGCCCGGGGGACGACTGCGAAGCCTCCCGCTCATCCTGGGGGAAGACTGTTAAGCCTCCCCCCCACCCACCCACCCACACTGTCTGGGGGACGACTGTTAAGCTTTCCCCCCCGGAGCGCCCGGGGGACGACTATTAAGCCTCCCCCGGACTGCCCGGCGGACGACTGCGAAGCCTCCCGCTCAGCCTGGGGGAAGACTGTTAAGCCTCCCCCCCACCCACCCTGTCTGGGGGACGACTATTAAGCTTTCCCCTCCGGAGCGCCCGGGGGACGACTATTAAGCCTCCCCCGGACTGCCCGGGGGACGACTGCGAAGCCTCCCGCTCATCCTGGGGGAAGACTGTTAAGCCACCCCCCCACCCACCCACCCACACTGTCTGGGGGACGACTGTTAAGCTTTCCCCCCCGGAGCGCCCGGGGGACGACTATTAAGCCTCCCCCGGACTGCCCGGGGGACGACTGCGAAGCCTCCCGCTCAGCCTGGGGGAAGACTGTTAAGCCTCCCCCCCACCCACCCACCCACACTGTCTGGGGGACGACTGTTAAGCTTTCCCCCCCGGAGCGCCCGGGGGACGACTATTAAGCCTCCCCCGGACTGCCCGGCGGACGACTGCGAAGCCTCCCGCTCAGCCTGGGGGAAGACTGTTAAGCCTCCCCCCCACCCACCCTGTCTGGGGGACGACTATTAAGCTTTCCCCTCCGGAGCGCCCGGGGGACGACTATTAAGCCTCCCCCGGACTGCCCGGGGGACGACTGCGAAGCCTCCCGCTCAGCCTGGGGGAAGACTGTTAAGCCACCCCCCCACCCACCCACCCACACTGTCTGGGGGACGACTGTTAAGCTTTCCCCCCCGGAGCGCCCGGGGGACGACTATTAAGCCTCCCCCGGACTGCCCGGGGGACGACTGCGAAGCCTCCCGCTCAGCCTGGGGGAAGACTGTTAAGCCTCCCCCCCACCCACCCTGTCTGGGGGACGACTATTAAGCTTTCCCCTCCGGCGCGCCCGGGGGACGACTATTAAGCCTCCCCCGGACTGCCCGGCGGACGACTGCGAAGCCTCCCGCTCAGCCTGGGGGAAGACTGTTAAGCCACCCCCCCACCCACCCACCCACACTGTCTGGGGGACGACTGTTAAGCTTTCCCCCCCGGAGCGCCCGGGGGACGACTATTAAGCCTCCCCCGGACTGCCCGGGGGACGACAATTAAGCCTCCCCCGGACCTGCTCCATCTCGACTATTAAGCCCCCCTCTGTCGTCCTCAGGACCACTGCCGCGCGGCCCGCGGAGTGGGGTGACAGCCGGGCCGCACAGCAAACCGGCCACCAGGTCAACCCATTGAATCCAATGGGTTGACCTGGTGGCCGGAAATCAAACCGGCCACCAGGTCAACCCGTTAGATTCAGTGGGTTGACCTGGTGGCCGAGCGGGGACTTAGAAAATTTTACAGCCGCTTCCCCGGGGGTTGACCTGTTGTCCCGGTGGGGACTTTGAAATTTTTACAGCCGCTTCCCCGGGGGTTGACCGGTTGTCCTGAAGGCCCCCCACCCCACCCCCTCCCGGGCTCCTGCTCCCCTCTCCCCAGCCTCGGTGCTCCGCTCCCAGCCTCGGAGGCTGCCTCTCTGCGGCGGCTGCATCGCGTCCGAGGACGCTCACCCTCCGGAGGCTGGCTGTAAAGCCTGACACCCACCGCCGCCGACGACCCGACTCTCCGAGGGACGACTCTGAGGCCTCCCCCCACCCCCGGACCACCCTGGAGACGACTGCTAAGCCTCCCCCACCGGACCGCCCGAGGGAAGACTGCTACGCCTCCCGCCAGCCCTTCCCCGCCCAGCCTAGGGGAAGACCGCTAAGCTTCCTCCCCCTCCCCCCACCCACCCACACTGTCCGGGGGACGACTATTTAGCCTCCCCCCCCCGGAGCGCCCGGGGGACGACTATTAAGCCTCCCCCGGACTGCCCGGCGGACGACTGCGAAGCCTCCCGCTCATCCTGGGGGAAGACTGTTAAGCCTCCCCCCCACCCACCCACCCACACTGTCTGGGGGACGACTGTTAAGCTTTCCCCCCCGGAGCGCCCGGGGGACGACTATTAAGCCTCCCCCGGACTGCCCGGGGGACGACTGCGAAGCCTCCCGCTCATCCTGGGGGAAGACTGTTAAGCCTCCCCCCCCCCACCCACCCACCCACACTGTCTGGGGGACGACTGTTAAGCTTTCCCCCCCGGAGCGCCCGGGGGACGACTATTAAGCCTCCCCCGGACTGCCCGGGGGACGACTATTAAGCCTCCCCCGGACTGCCCGGCGGACGACTGCGAAGCCTCCCGCTCATCCTGGGGGAAGACTGTTAAGCCTCCCCCCCACCCACCCACCCACCCACACTGTCTGGGGGACGACTGTTAAGCTTTCCCCCCCGGAGCGCCCGGGGGACGACTATTAAGCCTCCCCCGGACTGCCCGGGGGACGACTGCGAAGCCTCCCGCTCAGCCTGGGGGAAGACTGTTAAGCCTCCCCCCCACCCACCCTGTCTGGGGGACGACTATTAAGCTTTCCCCTCCGGAGCGCCCGGGGGACGACTATTAAGCCTCCCCCGGACTGCCCGGGGGACGACTGCGAAGCCTCCCGCTCATCCTGGGGGAAGACTGTTAAGCCTCCCCCCCACCCACCCACCCACACTGTCTGGGGGACGACTGTTAAGCTTTCCCCCCCGGAGCGCCCGGGGGACGACTATTAAGCCTCCCCCGGACTGCCCGGGGGACGACTGCGAAGCCTCCCGCTCATCCTGGGGGAAGACTGTTAAGCCTCCCCCCCACCCACCCTGTCTGGGGGACGACTGTTAAGCTTTCCCCTCCGGAGCGCCCGGGGGACGACTATTAAGCCTCCCCCGGACTGCCCGGCGGACGACTGCGAAGCCTCCCGCTCATCCTGGGGGAAGACTGTTAAGCCTCCCCCCCACCCACCCACCCACACTGTCTGGGGGACGACTGTTAAGCTTTCCCCCCCGGAGCGCCCGGGGGACGACTATTAAGCCTCCCCCGGACTGCCCGGGGGACGACTGCGAAGCCTCCCGCTCATCCTGGGGGAAGACTGTTAAGCCTCCCCCCCACCCACCCTGTCTGGGGGACGACTGTTAAGCTTTCCCCTCCGGAGCGCCCGGGGGACGACTATTAAGCCTCCCCCGGACTGCCCGGCGGACGACTGCGAAGCCTCCCGCTCATCCTGGGGGAAGACTGTTAAGCCTCCCCCCCACCCACCCACCCACACTGTCTGGGGGACGACTGTTAAGCTTTCCCCCCCGGAGCGCCCGGGGGACGACTATTAAGCCTCCCCCGGACTGCCCGGGGGACGACTGCGAAGCCTCCCGCTCAGCCTGGGGGAAGACTGTTAAGCCTCCCCCCCACCCACCCTGTCTGGGGGACGACTGTTAAGCTTTCCCCTCCGGAGCGCCCGGGGGACGACTATTAAGCCTCCCCCGGACTGCCCGGGGGACGACTGCGAAGCCTCCCGCTCATCCTGGGGGAAGACTGTTAAGCCTCCCCCCCACCCACCCACCCACACTGTCTGGGGGACGACTGTTAAGCTTTCCCCCCCGGAGCGCCCGGGGGACGACTATTAAGCCTCCCCCGGACTGCCCGGGGGACGACTGCGAAGCCTCCCGCTCATCCTGGGGGAAGACTGTTAAGCCTCCCCCCCACCCACCCACCCACACTGTCTGGGGGACGACTGTTAAGCTTTCCCCCCCGGAGCGCCCGGGGGACGACTATTAAGCCTCCCCCGGACTGCCCGGGGGACGACTGCGAAGCCTCCCGCTCATCCTGGGGGAAGACTGTTAAGCCTCCCCCCCCCCACCCACCCACCCACACTGTCTGGGGGACGACTGTTAAGCTTTCCCCCCCGGAGCGCCCGGGGGACGACTATTAAGCCTCCCCCGGACTGCCCGGGGGACGACTATTAAGCCTCCCCCGGACTGCCCGGCGGACGACTGCGAAGCCTCCCGCTCATCCTGGGGGAAGACTGTTAAGCCTCCCCCCCACCCACCCACCCACCCACACTGTCTGGGGGACGACTGTTAAGCTTTCCCCCCCGGAGCGCCCGGGGGACGACTATTAAGCCTCCCCCGGACTGCCCGGGGGACGACTGCGAAGCCTCCCGCTCAGCCTGGGGGAAGACTGTTAAGCCTCCCCCCCACCCACCCTGTCTGGGGGACGACTATTAAGCTTTCCCCTCCGGAGCGCCCGGGGGACGACTATTAAGCCTCCCCCGGACTGCCCGGGGGACGACTGCGAAGCCTCCCGCTCATCCTGGGGGAAGACTGTTAAGCCTCCCCCCCACCCACCCACCCACACTGTCTGGGGGACGACTGTTAAGCTTTCCCCCCCGGAGCGCCCGGGGGACGACTATTAAGCCTCCCCCGGACTGCCCGGGGGACGACTGCGAAGCCTCCCGCTCATCCTGGGGGAAGACTGTTAAGCCTCCCCCCCACCCACCCTGTCTGGGGGACGACTGTTAAGCTTTCCCCTCCGGAGCGCCCGGGGGACGACTATTAAGCCTCCCCCGGACTGCCCGGCGGACGACTGCGAAGCCTCCCGCTCATCCTGGGGGAAGACTGTTAAGCCTCCCCCCCACCCACCCACCCACACTGTCTGGGGGACGACTGTTAAGCTTTCCCCCCCGGAGCGCCCGGGGGACGACTATTAAGCCTCCCCCGGACTGCCCGGGGGACGACTGCGAAGCCTCCCGCTCATCCTGGGGGAAGACTGTTAAGCCTCCCCCCCACCCACCCTGTCTGGGGGACGACTGTTAAGCTTTCCCCTCCGGAGCGCCCGGGGGACGACTATTAAGCCTCCCCCGGACTGCCCGGCGGACGACTGCGAAGCCTCCCGCTCAGCCTGGGGGAAGACTGTTAAGCCACCCCCCCACCCACCCACCCACACTGTCTGGGGGACGACTGTTAAGCTTTCCCCCCCGGAGCGCCCGGGGGACGACTATTAAGCCTCCCCCGGACTGCCCGGGGGACGACAATTAAGCCTCCCCCGGACCTGCTCCATCTCGACTATTAAGCCCCCCTCTGTGGTCCTCAGGACCACTGCCGCGCGGCCCGCGGAGTGGGGTGACAGCCGGGCCGCACAGCAAACCGGCCACCAGGTCAACCCATTGAATCCAATGGGTTGACCTGGTGGCCGGAAATCAAACCGGCCACCAGGTCAACCCGTTAGATTCAGTGGGTTGACCTGGTGGCCGAGCGGGGACTTAGAAAATTTTACAGCCGCTTCCCCGGGGGTTGACCTGTTGTCCCGGTGGGGACTTTGAAATTTTTACAGCCGCTTCCCCGGGGGTTGACCGGTTGTCCTGAAGGCCCCCCACCCCACCCCCTCCCGGGCTCCTGCTCCCCTCTCCCCAGCCTCGGTGCTCCGCTCCCAGCCTCGGAGGCTGCCTCTCTGCGGCGGCTGCATCGCGTCCGAGGACGCTCACCCTCCGGAGGCTGGCTGTAAAGCCTGACACCCACCGCCGCCGACGACCCGACTCTCCGAGGGACGACTCTGAGGCCTCCCCCCACCCCCGGACCACCCTGGAGACGACTGCTAAGCCTCCCCCACCGGACCGCCCGAGGGAAGACTGCTACGCCTCCCGCCAGCCCTTCCCCGCCCAGCCTAGGGGAAGACCGCTAAGCCTCCTCTCCCTCCCCCTCCCCCCACCCACCCACACTGTCCGGGGGACGACTATTTAGCCTCCCCCCCCCGGAGCGCCCGGGGGACGACTATTAAGCCTCCCCCGGACTGCCCGGGGGACGACTGCGAAGCCTCCCGCTCATCCTGGGGGAAGACTGTTAAGCCTCCCCCCCACCCACCCACGCACACTGTCTGGGGGACGACTGTTAAGCTTTCCCCCCCGGAGCGCCCGGGGGACGACTATTAAGCCTCCCCCGGACTGCCCGGGGGACGACTGCGAAGCCTCCCGCTCAGCCTGGGGGAAGACTGTTAAGCCTCCCCCCCACCCACCCTGTCTGGGGGACGACTATTAAGCTTTCCCCTCCGGCGCGCCCGGGGGACGACTATTAAGCCTCCCCCGGACTGCCCGGCGGACGACTGCGAAGCCTCCCGCTCATCCTGGGGGAAGACTGTTAAGCCTCCCCCCCACCCACCCACCCACACTGTCTGGGGGACGACTGTTAAGCTTTCCCCCCCGGAGCGCCCGGGGGACGACTATTAAGCCTCCCCCGGACTGCCCGGCGGACGACTGCGAAGCCTCCCGCTCAGCCTGGGGGAAGACTGTTAAGCCTCCCCCCCACCCACCCTGTCTGGGGGACGACTATTAAGCTTTCCCCTCCGGAGCGCCCGGGGGACGACTATTAAGCCTCCCCCGGACTGCCCGGGGGACGACTGCGAAGCCTCCCGCTCAGCCTGGGGGAAGACTGTTAAGCCTCCCCCCCACCCACCCTGTCTGGGGGACGACTATTAAGCTTTCCCCTCCGGAGCGCCCGGGGGACGACTATTAAGCCTCCCCCGGACTGCCCGGGGGACGACTGCGAAGCCTCCCGCTCATCCTGGGGGAAGACTGTTAAGCCTCCCCCCCACCCACCCACCCACACTGTCTGGGGGACGACTGTTAAGCTTTCCCCCCCGGAGCGCCCGGGGGACGACTATTAAGCCTCCCCCGGACTGCCCGGCGGACGACTGCGAAGCCTCCCGCTCAGCCTGGGGGAAGACTGTTAAGCCTCCCCCCCACCCACCCTGTCTGGGGGACGACTATTAAGCTTTCCCCTCCGGAGCGCCCGGGGGACGACTATTAAGCCTCCCCCGGACTGCCCGGGGGACGACTGCGAAGCCTCCCGCTCATCCTGGGGGAAGACTGTTAAGCCACCCCCCCACCCACCCACCCACACTGTCTGGGGGACGACTGTTAAGCTTTCCCCCCCGGAGCGCCCGGGGGACGACTATTAAGCCTCCCCCGGACTGCCCGGGGGACGACTGCGAAGCCTCCCGCTCAGCCTGGGGGAAGACTGTTAAGCCTCCCCCCCACCCACCCACCCACACTGTCTGGGGGACGACTGTTAAGCTTTCCCCCCCGGAGCGCCCGGGGGACGACTATTAAGCCTCCCCCGGACTGCCCGGCGGACGACTGCGAAGCCTCCCGCTCAGCCTGGGGGAAGACTGTTAAGCCTCCCCCCCACCCACCCTGTCTGGGGGACGACTATTAAGCTTTCCCCTCCGGAGCGCCCGGGGGACGACTATTAAGCCTCCCCCGGACTGCCCGGCGGACGACTGCGAAGCCTCCCGCTCAGCCTGGGGGAAGACTGTTAAGCCACCCCCCCACCCACCCACCCACACTGTCTGGGGGACGACTGTTAAGCTTTCCCCCCCGGAGCGCCCGGGGGACGACTATTAAGCCTCCCCCGGACTGCCCGGGGGACGACAATTAAGCCTCCCCCGGACCTGCTCCATCTCGACTATTAAGCCCCCCTCTGTGGTCCTCAGGACCACTGCCGCGCGGCCCGCGGAGTGGGGTGACAGCCGGGCCGCACAGCAAACCGGCCACCAGGTCAACCCATTGAATCCAATGGGTTGACCTGGTGGCCGGAAATCAAACCGGCCACCAGGTCAACCCGTTAGATTCAGTGGGTTGACCTGGTGGCCGAGCGGGGACTTAGAAAATTTTACAGCCGCTTCCCCGGGGGTTGACCTGTTGTCCCGGTGGGGACTTTGAAATTTTTACAGCCGCTTCCCCGGGGGTTGACCGGTTGTCCTGAAGGCCCCCCACCCCACCCCCTCCCGGGCTCCTGCTCCCCTCTCCCCAGCCTCGGTGCTCCGCTCCCAGCCTCGGAGGCTGCCTCTCTGCGGCGGCTGCATCGCGTCCGAGGACGCTCACCCTCCGGAGGCTGGCTGTAAAGCCTGACACCCACCGCCGCCGACGACCCGACTCTCCGAGGGACGACTCTGAGGCCTCCCCCCACCCCCGGACCACCCTGGAGACGACTGCTAAGCCTCCCCCACCGGACCGCCCGAGGGAAGACTGCTACGCCTCCCGCCAGCCCTTCCCCGCCCAGCCTAGGGGAAGACCGCTAAGCCTCCTCTCCCTCCCCCTCCCCCCACCCACACACACTGTCCGGGGGACGACTATTAAGCCTCCCCCGGACTGCCCGGGGGACGACTATTAAGCCTCCCGCGGACCTGCTCCATCTCGACTATTAAGCCCCCCTCTGTGGTCCTCAGGACCACTGCCGCGCGGCCCGCGGAGTGGGGTGACAGCCGGGCCGCACAGCAAACCGGCCACCAGGTCAACCCATTGAATCCAATGGGTTGACCTGGTGGCCGGAAATCAAACCGGCCACCAGGTCAACCCGTCAGATTCAGTGGGTTGACCTGGTGGCCGAGCGGGGACTTAGAAAATTTTACAGCCGCTTCCCCGGGGGTTGACCTGTTGTCCCGGTGGGGACTTTGAAATTTTTACAGCCGCTTCCCCGGGGGTTGACCGGTTGTCCTGAAGGCCCCCCACCCCACCCCCTCCCGGGCTCCTGCTCCCCTCTCCCCAGCCTCGGTGCTCCGCTCCCAGCCTCGGAGGCTGCCTCTCTGCGGCGGCTGCATCGCGTCCGAGGACGCTCACCCTCCGGAGGCTGGCTGTAAAGCCTGACACCCACCGCCGCCGACGACCCGACTCTCCGAGGGACGACTCTGAGGCCTCCCCCCACCCCCGGACCACCCTGGAGACGACTGCTAAGCCTCCCCCACCGGACCGCCCGAGGGAAGACTGCTACGCCTCCCGCCAGCCCTTCCCCGCCCAGCCTAGGGGAAGACCGCTAAGCTTCCTCCCCCTCCCCCCACCCACCCACACTGTCCGGGGGACGACTATTTAGCCTCCCCCCCCCGGAGCGCCCGGGGACGACTATTAAGCCTCCCCCGGACTGCCCGGCGGACGACTGCGAAGCCTCCCGCTCATCCTGGGGGAAGACTGTTAAGCCTCCCCCCACCCACCCACCCACACTGTCTGGGGGACGACTGTTAAGCTTTCCCCCCCGGAGCGCCCGGGGGACGACTATTAAGCCTCCCCCGGACTGCCCGGGGGACGACTGCGAAGCCTCCCGCTCATCCTGGGGGAAGACTGTTAAGCCTCCCCCCCACCCACCCACCCACACTGTCTGGGGGACGACTGTTAAGCTTTCCCCCCGGAGCGCCCGGGGGACGACTATTAAGCCTCCCCCGGACTGCCCGGGGGACGACTGCGAAGCCTCCCGCTCAGCCTGGGGGAAGACTGTTAAGCCTCCCCCCCACCCACCCTGTCTGGGGGACGACTGTTAAGCTTTCCCCTCCGGAGCGCCCGGGGGACGACTATTAAGCCTCCCCGGACTGCCCGGCGGACGACTGCGAAGCCTCCCGCTCATCCTGGGGGAAGACTGTTAAGCCTCCCCCCCACCCACCCACCCACACTGTCTGGGGGACGACTGTTAAGCTTTCCCCCCGGAGCGCCCGGGGGACGACTATTAAGCCTCCCCCGGACTGCCCGGGGGACGACTGCGAAGCCTCCCGCTCATCCTGGGGGAAGACTGTTAAGCCTCCCCCCCACCCACCCTGTCTGGGGGACGACTGTTAAGCTTTCCCCTCCGGAGCGCCCGGGGGACGACTATTAAGCCTCCCCCGGACTGCCCGGCGGACGACTGCGAAGCCTCCCGCTCATCCTGGGGGAAGACTGTTAAGCCTCCCCCCCACCCACCCACCCACACTGTCTGGGGGACGACTGTTAAGCTTTCCCCCCGGAGCGCCCGGGGGACGACTATTAAGCCTCCCCCGGACTGCCCGGGGGACGACTGCGAAGCCTCCCGCTCAGCCTGGGGGAAGACTGTTAAGCCTCCCCCCCACCCACCCTGTCTGGGGGACGACTGTTAAGCTTTCCCCTCCGGAGCGCCCGGGGGACGACTATTAAGCCTCCCCCGGACTGCCCGGGGGACGACTGCGAAGCCTCCCGCTCATCCTGGGGGAAGACTGTTAAGCCTCCCCCCCACCCACCCACCCACACTGTCTGGGGGACGACTGTTAAGCTTTCCCCCCCGGAGCGCCCGGGGGACGACTATTAAGCCTCCCCCGGACTGCCCGGGGGACGACTGCGAAGCCTCCCGCTCATCCTGGGGGAAGACTGTTAAGCCTCCCCCCCACCCACCCACCCACACTGTCTGGGGGACGACTGTTAAGCTTTCCCCCCCGGAGCGCCCGGGGGACGACTATTAAGCCTCCCCCGGACTGCCCGGCGGACGACTGCGAAGCCTCCCGCTCAGCCTGGGGGAAGACTGTTAAGCCTCCCCCCCACCCACCCTGTCTGGGGGACGACTATTAAGCTTTCCCCTCCGGAGCGCCCGGGGGACGACTATTAAGCCTCCCCCGGACTGCCCGGGGGACGACTGCGAAGCCTCCCGCTCAGCCTGGGGGAAGACTGTTAAGCCACCCCCCCACCCACCCACCCACACTGTCTGGGGGACGACTGTTAAGCTTTCCCCCCCGGAGCGCCCGGGGGACGACTATTAAGCCTCCCCCGGACTGCCCGGGGGACGACAATTAAGCCTCCCCCGGACCTGCTCCATCTCGACTATTAAGCCCCCCTCTGTGGTCCTCAGGACCACTGCCGCGCGGCCCGCGGAGTGGGGTGACAGCCGGGCCGCACAGCAAACCGGCCACCAGGTCAACCCATTGAATCCAATGGGTTGACCTGGTGGCCGGAAATCAAACCGGCCACCAGGTCAACCCGTTAGATTCAGTGGGTTGACCTGGTGGCCGAGCGGGGACTTAGAAAATTTTACAGCCGCTTCCCCGGGGGTTGACCTGTTGTCCCGGTGGGGACTTTGAAATTTTTACAGCCGCTTCCCCGGGGGTTGACCGGTTGTCCTGAAGGCCCCCCACCCCACCCCCTCCCGGGCTCCTGCTCCCCTCTCCCCAGCCTCGGTGCTCCGCTCCCAGCCTCGGAGGCTGCCTCTCTGCGGCGGCTGCATCGCGTCCGAGGACGCTCACCCTCCGGAGGCTGGCTGTAAAGCCTGACACCCACCGCCGCCGACGACCCGACTCTCCGAGGGACGACTCTGAGGCCTCCCCCCACCCCCGGACCACCCTGGAGACGACTGCTAAGCCTCCCCCACCGGACCGCCCGAGGGAAGACTGCTACGCCTCCCGCCAGCCCTTCCCCGCCCAGCCTAGGGGAAGACCGCTAAGCCTCCTCTCCCTCCCCCTCCCCCCACCCACACACACTGTCCGGGGGACGACTATTAAGCCTCCCCCGGACTGCCCGGGGGACGACTATTAAGCCTCCCGCGGACCTGCTCCATCTCGACTATTAAGCCCCCCTCTGTGGTCCTCAGGACCACTGCCGCGCGGCCCGCGGAGTGGGGTGACAGCCGGGCCGCACAGCAAACCGGCCACCAGGTCAACCCATTGAATCCAATGGGTTGACCTGGTGGCCGGAAATCAAACCGGCCACCAGGTCAACCCGTCAGATTCAGTGGGTTGACCTGGTGGCCGAGCGGGGACTTAGAAAATTTTACAGCCGCTTCCCCGGGGGTTGACCTGTTGTCCCGGTGGGGACTTTGAAATTTTTACAGCCGCTTCCCCGGGGGTTGACCGGTTGTCCTGAAGGCCCCCCACCCCACCCCCTCCCGGGCTCCTGCTCCCCTCTCCCCAGCCTCGGTGCTCCGCTCCCAGCCTCGGAGGCTGCCTCTCTGCGGCGGCTGCATCGCGTCCGAGGACGCTCACCCTCCGGAGGCTGGCTGTAAAGCCTGACACCCACCGCCGCCGACGACCCGACTCTCCGAGGGACGACTCTGAGGCCTCCCCCCACCCCCGGACCACCCTGGAGACGACTGCTAAGCCTCCCCCACCGGACCGCCCGAGGGAAGACTGCTACGCCTCCCGCCAGCCCTTCCCCGCCCAGCCTAGGGGAAGACCGCTAAGCTTCCTCCCCCTCCCCCCACCCACCCACACTGTCCGGGGGACGACTATTTAGCCTCCCCCCCCCGGAGCGCCCGGGGGACGACTATTAAGCCTCCCCCGGACTGCCCGGCGGACGACTGCGAAGCCTCCCGCTCATCCTGGGGGAAGACTGTTAAGCCTCCCCCCCACCCACCCACCCACACTGTCTGGGGGACGACTGTTAAGCTTTCCCCCCCGGAGCGCCCGGGGGACGACTATTAAGCCTCCCCCGGACTGCCCGGGGGACGACTGCGAAGCCTCCCGCTCAGCCTGGGGGAAGACTGTTAAGCCTCCCCCCCACCCACCCTGTCTGGGGGACGACAATTAAGCTTTCCCCTCCGGAGCGCCCGGGGGACGACTATTAAGCCTCCCCCGGACTGCCCGGGGGACGACTGCGAAGCCTCCCGCTCAGCCTGGGGGAAGACTGTTAAGATTCCCCCCCCCCCCACCCACCCACACTGTCTGGGGGACGACTGTTAAGCTTTCCCCCCCGGAGCGCCCGGGGGACGACTATTAAGCCTCCCCCGGACTGCCCGGGGGACGACTGCGAAGCCTCCCGCTCAGCCTGGGGGAAGACTGTTAAGCCTCCCCCCCACCCACCCTGTCTGGGGGACGACAATTAAGCTTTCCCCTCCGGAGCGCCCGGGGGACGACTATTAAGCCTCCCCCGGACTGCCCGGCGGACGACTGCGAAGCCTCCCGCTCATCCTGGGGGAAGACTGTTAAGCCTCCCCCCCACCCACCCACCCACACTGTCTGGGGGACGACTGTTAAGCTTTCCCCCCCGGAGCGCCCGGGGGACGACTATTAAGCCTCCCCCGGACTGCCCGGGGGACGACTGCGAAGCCTCCCGCTCAGCCTGGGGGAAGACTGTTAAGCCTCCCCCCCACCCACCCTGTCTGGGGGACGACAATTAAGCTTTCCCCTCCGGAGCGCCCGGGGGACGACTATTAAGCCTCCCCCGGACTGCCCGGCGGACGACTGCGAAGCCTCCCGCTCATCCTGGGGGAAGACTGTTAAGCCTCCCCCCCACCCACCCACCCACACTGTCTGGGGGACGACTGTTAAGCTTTCCCCCCCGGAGCGCCCGGGGGACGACTATTAAGCCTCCCCCGGACTGCCCGGGGGACGACTGCGAAGCCTCCCGCTCAGCCTGGGGGAAGACTGTTAAGCCTCCCCCCCACCCACCCTGTCTGGGGGACGACAATTAAGCTTTCCCCTCCGGAGCGCCCGGGGGACGACTATTAAGCCTCCCCCGGACTGCCCGGCGGACGACTGCGAAGCCTCCCGCTCATCCTGGGGGAAGACTGTTAAGCCTCCCCCCCACCCACCCACCCACCCACACTGTCTGGGGGACGACTGTTAAGCTTTCCCCCCCGGAGCGCCCGGGGGACGACTATTAAGCCTCCCCCGGACTGCCCGGGGGACGACTGCGAAGCCTCCCGCTCAGCCTGGGGGAAGACTGTTAAGACTCCCCCCCCCCCACCCACCCACACTGTCTGGGGGACGACTGTTAAGCTTTCCCCCCCGGAGCGCCCGGGGGACGACTATTAAGCCTCCCCCGGACTGCCCGGGGGACGACTGCGAAGCCTCCCGCTCAGCCTGGGGGAAGACTGTTAAGCCTCCCCCCCCCCACCCACCCACCCACACTGTCTGGGGGACGACTGTTAAGCTTTCCCCCCCGGAGCGCCCGGGGGACGACTATTAAGCCTCCCCCGGACTGCCCGGGGGACGACTGCGAAGCCTCCCGCTCAGCCTGGGGGAAGACTGTTAAGCCTCCCCCCCCACCCACCCTGTCTGGGGGACGACTATTAAGCTTTCCCCTCCGGAGCGCCCGGGGGACGACTATTAAGCCTCCCCCCGGACTGCCCGGGGGACGACTGCGAAGCCTCCCGCTCAGCCTGGGGGAAGACTGTTAAGCCTCCCCCCCACCCACCCTGTCTGGGGGACGACTATTAAGCTTTCCCCTCCGGAGCGCCCGGGGGACGACTATTAAGCCTCCCCCGGACTGCCGGGGGACGACTGCGAAGCCTCCCGCTCATCCTGGGGGAAGACTGTTAAGCCTCCCCCCACCCACCCACCCACACTGTCTGGGGGACGACTGCCCCCCACCCACCCACCCACACTGTCTGGGGGACGACTGTTAAGCTTTCCCCCCCGGAGCGCCCGGGGGACGACTATTAAGCCTCCCCCGGACTGCCCGGGGGACGACTGCGAAGCCTCCCGCTCAGCCTGGGGAAGACTGTTAAGCCTCCCCCCCACCCACCCTGTCTGGGGGACGACAATTAAGCTTTCCCTCCGGAGCGCCCGGGGGACGACTATTAAGCCTCCCCCGGACTGCCCGGCGGACGACTGCGAAGCCTCCGCTCATCCTGGGGGAAGACTGTTAAGCCTCCCCCCCACCCACCCACCCACCCACACTGTCTGGGGGACGACTGTTAAGCTTTCCCCCCCGGAGCGCCCGGGGGACGACTATTAAGCCTCCCCCGGACTGCCCGGGGGACGACTGCGAAGCCTCCCGCTCAGCCTGGGGGAAGACTGTTAAGCCTCCCCCCCACCCACCCTGTCTGGGGGACGACTATTAAGCTTTCCCTCCGGCGCGCCCGGGGACGACTATTAAGCCTCCCCCGGACTGCCCGGCGGACGACTGCGAAGCCTCCCGCTCATCCTGGGGGAAGACTGTTAAGCCTCCCCCCACCCACCCACCCACACTGTCTGGGGGACGACTGTTAAGCTTTCCCCCCCGGAGCGCCCGGGGGACGACTATTAAGCCTCCCCCGGACTGCCCGGCGGACGACTGCGAAGCCTCCCGCTCAGCCTGGGGGAAGACTGTTAAGCCTCCCCCCCACCCACCCTGTCTGGGGGACGACTATTAAGCTTTCCCCTCCGGAGCGCCCGGGGGACGACTATTAAGCCTCCCCCGGACTGCCCGGGGGACGACTGCGAAGCCTCCCGCTCAGCCTGGGGGAAGACTGTTAAGCCTCCCCCCCACCCACCCTGTCTGGGGACGACTATTAAGCTTTCCCCTCCGGAGCGCCCGGGGGACGACTATTAAGCCTCCCCCGGACTGCCCGGGGGACGACTGCGAAGCCTCCCGCTCATCCTGGGGGAAGACTGTTAAGCCTCCCCCCCACCCACCCACCCACACTGTCTGGGGGACGACTGTTAAGCTTTCCCCCCCGGAGCGCCCGGGGGACGACTATTAAGCCTCCCCCGGACTGCCCGGGGGACGACTGCGAAGCCTCCCGCTCAGCCTGGGGGAAGACTGTTAAGCCTCCCCCCCACCCACCCTGTCTGGGGGACGACAATTAAGCTTTCCCCTCCGGAGCGCCCGGGGGACGACTATTAAGCCTCCCCCGGACTGCCCGGCGGACGACTGCGAAGCCTCCCGCTCATCCTGGGGGAAGACTGTTAAGCCTCCCCCCCACCCACCCACCCACCCACACTGTCTGGGGGACGACTGTTAAGCTTTCCCCCCGGAGCGCCCGGGGGACGACTATTAAGCCTCCCCCGGACTGCCCGGGGGACGACTGCGAAGCCTCCCGCTCAGCCTGGGGAAGACTGTTAAGACTCCCCCCCCCCACCCACCACACTGTCTGGGGGACGACTGTTAAGCTTTCCCCCCCGGAGCGCCCGGGGGACGACTATTAAGCCTCCCCCGGACTGCCCGGGGGAACGACTGCGAAGCCTCCCGCTCAGCCTGGGGGAAGACTGTTAAGCCTCCCCCCCCCCACCCACCCACCCACACTGTCTGGGGGACGACTGTTAAGCTTTCCCCCCCGGAGCGCCCGGGGGACGACTATTAAGCCTCCCCCGACTGCCCGGGGGACGACTGCGAAGCCTCCCGCTCAGCCTGGGGGAAGACTGTTAAGCCTCCCCCCCACCCACCCTGTCTGGGGGACGACAATTAAGCTTTCCCCTCCGGAGCGCCCGGGGGACGACTATTAAGCCTCCCCCGGACTGCCCGGCGGACGACTGCGAAGCCTCCCGCTCATCCTGGGGGAAGACTGTTAAGCCTCCCCCCCACCCACCCACCCACACTGTCTGGGGGACGACTGTTAAGCTTTCCCCCCCCGGAGCGCCCGGGGGACGACTATTAAGCCTCCCCGGACTGCCCGGGGGACGACAATAAGCCTCCCCCGGACCTGCTCCATCTCGACTATTAAGCCCCCCTCTGTGGTCCTCAGGACCACTGCCGCGCGGCCCGCGGAGTGGGGTGACAGCCGGGCCGCACAGCAAACCGGCCACCAGGTCAACCCATTGAATCCAATGGGTTGACCTGGTGGCCGGAAATCAAACGGCCACCAGGTCAACCCGTTAGATTCAGTGGGTTGACCTGGTGGCCGAGCGGGGACTTAGAAAATTTACAGCCGCTTCCCCGGGGGTTGACCTGTTGTCCCGGTGGGGACTTTGAAATTTTTACAGCCGCTTCCCCGGGGGTTGACCGGTTGTCCTGAAGGCCCCCCACCCCACCCCCTCCCGGGCTCCTGCTCCCTCTCCCCAGCCTCGGTGCTCCGCTCCCAGCCTCGGAGGCTGCCTCTCTGCGGCGGCTGCATCGCGTCCGAGGACGCTCACCTCCGGAGGCTGGCTGTAAAGCCTGACACCCACCGCCGCCGACGACCCGACTCTCCGAGGGACGACTCTGAGGCCTCCACCCCCACCCCCGGACCACCCTGGAGACGACTGCTAAGCCTCCCCCACCGGACCGCCCGAGGGAAGACTGCTACGCCTCCCGCCAGCCCTTCCCCGCCCAGCCTAGGGGAAGACCGCTAAGCCTCCTCTCCCTCCCCCCTCCCCCCACCCACCCACACTGTCCGGGGGACGACTATTTAGCCTCCCCCCCCCGGAGCGCCCGGGGACGACTATTAAGCCTCCCCGGACTGCCCGGGGGACGACTGCGAAGCCTCCCGCTCATCCTGGGGGAAGACTGTTAAGCCTCCCCCCCACCCACCCACGCACACTGTCTGGGGGACGACTGTTAAGCTTTCCCCCCCGGAGCGCCCGGGGGACGACTATTAAGCCTCCCCGGACTGCCCGGGGACGACTGCGAAGCCTCCCGCTCAGCCTGGGGGAAGACTGTTAAGCCTCCCCCCCACCCACCCTGTCTGGGGGACGACTATTAAGCTTTCCCCTCCGGCGCGCCCGGGGGACGACTATTAAGCCTCCCCGGACTGCCCGGCGGACGACTGCGAAGCCTCCCGCTCATCCTGGGGGAAGACTGTTAAGCCTCCCCCCCACCCACCCACCCACACTGTCTGGGGGACGACTGTTAAGCTTTCCCCCCGGAGCGCCCGGGGGGACGACTATTAAGCCTCCCCCGGACTGCCCGGCGGACGACTGCGAAGCCTCCCGCTCAGCCTGGGGGAAGACTGTTAAGCCTCCCCCCCACCCACCCCTGTCTGGGGGACGACTATTAAGCTTTCCCCTCCGGAGCGCCCGGGGGACGACTATTAAGCCTCCCCCGGACTGCCCGGGGGACGACTGCGAAGCCTCCCGCTCAGCCTGGGGAAGACTGTTAAGCCTCCCCCCCACCCACCCTGTCTGGGGGACGACTATTAAGCTTTCCCCTCCGGAGCGCCCGGGGGACGACTATTAAGCCTCCCCCGGACTGCCCGGGGGACGACTGCGAAGCCTCCCGCTCATCCTGGGGGAAGACTGTTAAGCCTCCCCCCACCCACCCACCCACACTGTCTGGGGACGACTGTTAAGCTTTCCCCCCCGGAGCGCCCGGGGGACGACTATTAAGCCTCCCCCGGACTGCCCGGCGGACGACTGCGAAGCTCCCGCTCAGCCTGGGGGAAGACTGTTAAGCCTCCCCCCCACCCACCCTGTCTGGGGGACGACTATTAAGCTTCCCCTCCGGAGCGCCCGGGGGACGACTATTAAGCCTCCCCCGGACTGCCCGGGGGACGACTGCGAAGCCTCCCGCTCATCCTGGGGAAGACTGTTAAGCCACCCCCCCACCCACCCACCCACACTGTCTGGGGGACGACTGTTAAGCTTCCCCCCCGGAGCGCCCGGGGGACGACTATTAAGCCTCCCCGGACTGCCCGGGGGACGACTGCGAAGCCTCCCGCTCAGCCTGGGGGAAGACTGTTAAGCCTCCCCCCCACCCACCCACCCACACTGTCTGGGGGACGACTGTTAAGCTTTCCCCCCCGGAGCGCCCGGGGGACGACTATTAAGCCTCCCCCGGACTGCCCGGCGGACGACTGCGAAGCCTCCCGCTCAGCCTGGGGGAGACTGTTAAGCCTCCCCCCCACCCACCCTGTCTGGGGGACGACTATTAAGCTTTCCCCTCCGGAGCGCCCGGGGGACGACTATTAAGCCTCCCCCGGACTGCCCGGCGGACGACTGCGAAGCCTCCCGCTCAGCCTGGGGGAAGACTGTTAAGCCACCCCCCCCACCCACCCACCCACACTGTCTGGGGGACGACTGTTAAGCTTTCCCCCCCGGAGCGCCGGGGGACGACTATTAAGCCTCCCCGGACTGCCCGGGGACGACAATTAAGCCTCCCCGGACCTGCTCCATCTCGACTATTAAGCCCCCCTCTGTGGTCCTCAGGACCACTGCCGCGCGGGCCCGCGGAGTGGGGTGACAGCCGGGCCGCACAGCAAACCGGCCACCAGGTCAACCCATTGAATCCAATGGGTTGACCTGGTGGCCGGAAATCAAACCGGCCACCAGGTCAACCCGTTAGATTCAGTGGGTTGACCTGGTGGCCGAGCGGGGACTTAGAAAATTTTACAGCCGCTTCCCCGGGGGTTGACCTGTTGTCCCGGTGGGGACTTTGAAATTTTTACAGCCGCTTCCCCGGGGGTTGACCGGTTGTCCTGAAGGCCCCCCACCCCACCCCTCCCGGGCTCCTGCTCCCCTCTCCCCAGCCTCGGTGCTCCGCTCCCAGCCTCGGAGGCTGCCTCTCTGCGGCGGCTGCATCGCGTCCGAGGACGCTCACCCTCCGGAGGCTGGCTGTAAAGCCTGACACCCACCGCCGCCGACGACCCGACTCTCCGAGGGACGACTCTGAGGCCTCCCCCCACCCCCGGACCACCCTGGAGACGACTGCTAAGCCTCCCCCACCGGACCGCCCGAGGGAAGACTGCTACGCCTCCCGCCAGCCCTTCCCCGCCCAGCCTAGGGGAAGACCGCTAAGCCTCCTCTCCCTCCCCCTCCCCCCACCCACACACACTGTCCGGGGGACGACTATTAAGCCTCCCCCGGACTGCCCGGGGGACGACTATTAAGCCTCCCGCGGACCTGCTCCATCTCGACTATTAAGCCCCCCTCTGTGGTCCTCAGGCGCGGCCCGCGGAGTGGGGTGACAGCCGGGCCGCACAGCAAACCGGCCACCAGGTCAACCCATTGAATCCAATGGGTTGACCTGGTGGCCGGAAATCAAACCGGCCACCAGGTCAACCCGTCAGATTCAGTGGGTTGACCTGGTGGCCGAGCGGGGACTTAGAAAATTTTACAGCCGCTTCCCCGGGGGTTGACCTGTTGTCCCGGTGGGGACTTTGAAATTTTTACAGCCGCTTCCCCGGGGGTTGACCGGTTGTCCTGAAGGCCCCCCACCCCACCCCCTCCCGGGCTCCTGCTCCCCTCTCCCCAGCCTCGGTGCTCCGCTCCCAGCCTCGGAGGCTGCCTCTCTGCGGCGGCTGCATCGCGTCCGAGGACGCTCACCCTCCGGAGGCTGGCTGTAAAGCCTGACACCCACCGCCGCCGACGACCCGACTCTCCGAGGGACGACTCTGAGGCCTCCCCCCACCCCCGGACCACCCTGGAGACGACTGCTAAGCCTCCCCCACCGGACCGCCCGAGGGAAGACTGCTACGCCTCCCGCCAGCCCTTCCCCGCCCAGCCTAGGGGAAGACCGCTAAGCTTCCTCCCCCTCCCCCCACCCACCCACACTGTCCGGGGGACGACTATTTAGCCTCCCCCCCCCGGAGCGCCCGGGGGACGACTATTAAGCCTCCCCCGGACTGCCCGGCGGACGACTGCGAAGCCTCCCGCTCATCCTGGGGGAAGACTGTTAAGCCTCCCCCCCACCCACCCACCCACACTGTCTGGGGGACGACTGTTAAGCTTTCCCCCCCGGAGCGCCCGGGGGACGACTATTAAGCCTCCCCCGGACTGCCCGGGGGACGACTGCGAAGCCTCCCGCTCATCCTGGGGGAAGACTGTTAAGCCTCCCCCCCACCCACCCACCCACACTGTCTGGGGGACGACTGTTAAGCTTTCCCCCCCGGAGCGCCCGGGGGGACGACTATTAAGCCTCCCCCGGACTGCCCGGGGGACGACTGCGAAGCCTCCCGCTCAGCCTGGGGGAAGACTGTTAAGCCTCCCCCCCACCCACCCTGTCTGGGGGACGACTGTTAAGCTTTCCCTCCGGAGCGCCCGGGGGACGACTATTAAGCCTCCCCCGGACTGCCCGGCGGACGACTGCGAAGCCTCCCGCTCATCCTGGGGGAAGACTGTTAAGCCTCCCCCCCACCCACCCACCCACACTGTCTGGGGGACGACTGTTAAGCTTTCCCCCCCGGAGCGCCCGGGGGACGACTATTAAGCCTCCCCCGGACTGCCCGGGGGACGACTGCGAAGCCTCCCGCTCATCCTGGGGGAAGACTGTTAAGCCTCCCCCCCACCCACCCTGTCTGGGGGACGACTGTTAAGCTTTCCCCTCCGGAGCGCCCGGGGGACGACTATTAAGCCTCCCCCGGACTGCCCGGCGGACGACTGCGAAGCCTCCCGCTCATCCTGGGGGAAGACTGTTAAGCCTCCCCCCCACCCACCCACCCACACTGTCTGGGGGACGACTGTTAAGCTTTCCCCCCCGGAGCGCCCGGGGGACGACTATTAAGCCTCCCCCGGACTGCCCGGGGGACGACTGCGAAGCCTCCCGCTCAGCCTGGGGGAAGACTGTTAAGCCTCCCCCCCACCCACCCTGTCTGGGGGACGACTGTTAAGCTTTCCCCTCCGGAGCGCCCGGGGGACGACTATTAAGCCTCCCCCGGACTGCCCGGGGGACGACTGCGAAGCCTCCCGCTCATCCTGGGGGAAGACTGTTAAGCCTCCCCCCCACCCACCCACCCACACTGTCTGGGGGACGACTGTTAAGCTTTCCCCCCCGGAGCGCCCGGGGGACGACTATTAAGCCTCCCCCGGACTGCCCGGGGGACGACTGCGAAGCCTCCCGCTCATCCTGGGGGAAGACTGTTAAGCCTCCCCCCCACCCACCCACCCACACTGTCTGGGGGACGACTGTTAAGCTTTCCCCCCCGGAGCGCCCGGGGGACGACTATTAAGCCTCCCCCGGACTGCCCGGCGGACGACTGCGAAGCCTCCCGCTCAGCCTGGGGGAAGACTGTTAAGCCTCCCCCCCACCCACCCTGTCTGGGGGACGACTATTAAGCTTTCCCCTCCGGAGCGCCCGGGGGACGACTATTAAGCCTCCCCCGGACTGCCCGGGGGACGACTGCGAAGCCTCCCGCTCAGCCTGGGGGAAGACTGTTAAGCCACCCCCCCACCCACCCACCCACACTGTCTGGGGGACGACTGTTAAGCTTTCCCCCCCGGAGCGCCCGGGGGACGACTATTAAGCCTCCCCCGGACTGCCCGGGGGACGACAATTAAGCCTCCCCCGGACCTGCTCCATCTCGACTATTAAGCCCCCCTCTGTGGTCCTCAGGACCACTGCCGCGCGGCCCGCGGAGTGGGGTGACAGCCGGGCCGCACAGCAAACCGGCCACCAGGTCAACCCATTGAATCCAATGGGTTGACCTGGTGGCCGGAAATCAAACCGGCCACCAGGTCAACCCGTTAGATTCAGTGGGTTGACCTGGTGGCCGAGCGGGGACTTAGAAAATTTTACAGCCGCTTCCCCGGGGGTTGACCTGTTGTCCCGGTGGGGACTTTGAAATTTTTACAGCCGCTTCCCCGGGGGTTGACCGGTTGTCCTGAAGGCCCCCCACCCCACCCCCTCCCGGGCTCCTGCTCCCCTCTCCCCAGCCTCGGTGCTCCGCTCCCAGCCTCGGAGGCTGCCTCTCTGCGGCGGCTGCATCGCGTCCGAGGACGCTCACCCTCCGGAGGCTGGCTGTAAAGCCTGACACCCACCGCCGCCGACGACCCGACTCTCCGAGGGACGACTCTGAGGCCTCCCCCCACCCCCGGACCACCCTGGAGACGACTGCTAAGCCTCCCCCACCGGACCGCCCGAGGGAAGACTGCTACGCCTCCCGCCAGCCCTTCCCCGCCCAGCCTAGGGGAAGACCGCTAAGCCTCCTCTCCCTCCCCCTCCCCCCACCCACACACACTGTCCGGGGGACGACTATTAAGCCTCCCCCGGACTGCCCGGGGGACGACTATTAAGCCTCCCGCGGACCTGCTCCATCTCGACTATTAAGCCCCCCTCTGTGGTCCTCAGGACCACTGCCGCGCGGCCCGCGGAGTGGGGTGACAGCCGGGCCGCACAGCAAACCGGCCACCAGGTCAACCCATTGAATCCAATGGGTTGACCTGGTGGCCGGAAATCAAACCGGCCACCAGGTCAACCCGTCAGATTCAGTGGGTTGACCTGGTGGCCGAGCGGGGACTTAGAAAATTTTACAGCCGCTTCCCCGGGGGTTGACCTGTTGTCCCGGTGGGGACTTTGAAATTTTTACAGCCGCTTCCCCGGGGGTTGACCGGTTGTCCTGAAGGCCCCCCACCCCACCCCCTCCCGGGCTCCTGCTCCCCTCTCCCCAGCCTCGGTGCTCCGCTCCCAGCCTCGGAGGCTGCCTCTCTGCGGCGGCTGCATCGCGTCCGAGGACGCTCACCCTCCGGAGGCTGGCTGTAAAGCCTGACACCCACCGCCGCCGACGACCCGACTCTCCGAGGGACGACTCTGAGGCCTCCCCCCACCCCCGGACCACCCTGGAGACGACTGCTAAGCCTCCCCCACCGGACCGCCCGAGGGAAGACTGCTACGCCTCCCGCCAGCCCTTCCCCGCCCAGCCTAGGGGAAGACCGCTAAGCTTCCTCCCCCTCCCCCCACCCACCCACACTGTCCGGGGGACGACTATTTAGCCTCCCCCCCCCGGAGCGCCCGGGGGACGACTATTAAGCCTCCCCCGGACTGCCCGGCGGACGACTGCGAAGCCTCCCGCTCATCCTGGGGGAAGACTGTTAAGCCTCCCCCCCACCCACCCACCCACACTGTCTGGGGGACGACTGTTAAGCTTTCCCCCCCGGAGCGCCCGGGGGACGACTATTAAGCCTCCCCCGGACTGCCCGGGGGACGACTGCGAAGCCTCCCGCTCAGCCTGGGGGAAGACTGTTAAGCCTCCCCCCCACCCACCCTGTCTGGGGGACGACAATTAAGCTTTCCCCTCCGGAGCGCCCGGGGGACGACTATTAAGCCTCCCCCGGACTGCCCGGGGGACGACTGCGAAGCCTCCCGCTCAGCCTGGGGGAAGACTGTTAAGATTCCCCCCCCCCCACCCACCCACACTGTCTGGGGGACGACTGTTAAGCTTTCCCCCCCGGAGCGCCCGGGGGACGACTATTAAGCCTCCCCCGGACTGCCCGGGGGACGACTGCGAAGCCTCCCGCTCAGCCTGGGGGAAGACTGTTAAGCCTCCCCCCCACCCACCCTGTCTGGGGGACGACAATTAAGCTTTCCCCTCCGGAGCGCCCGGGGGACGACTATTAAGCCTCCCCCGGACTGCCCGGCGGACGACTGCGAAGCCTCCCGCTCATCCTGGGGGAAGACTGTTAAGCCTCCCCCCCACCCACCCACCCACACTGTCTGGGGGACGACTGTTAAGCTTTCCCCCCCGGAGCGCCCGGGGGACGACTATTAAGCCTCCCCCGGACTGCCCGGGGGACGACTGCGAAGCCTCCCGCTCAGCCTGGGGGAAGACTGTTAAGCCTCCCCCCCACCCACCCTGTCTGGGGGACGACAATTAAGCTTTCCCCTCCGGAGCGCCCGGGGGACGACTATTAAGCCTCCCCCGGACTGCCCGGCGGACGACTGCGAAGCCTCCCGCTCATCCTGGGGGAAGACTGTTAAGCCTCCCCCCCACCCACCCACCCACACTGTCTGGGGGACGACTGTTAAGCTTTCCCCCCCGGAGCGCCCGGGGGACGACTATTAAGCCTCCCCCGGACTGCCCGGGGGACGACTGCGAAGCCTCCCGCTCAGCCTGGGGGAAGACTGTTAAGCCTCCCCCCCACCCACCCTGTCTGGGGGACGACAATTAAGCTTTCCCCTCCGGAGCGCCCGGGGGACGACTATTAAGCCTCCCCCGGACTGCCCGGCGGACGACTGCGAAGCCTCCCGCTCATCCTGGGGGAAGACTGTTAAGCCTCCCCCCCACCCACCCACCCACCCACACTGTCTGGGGGACGACTGTTAAGCTTTCCCCCCCGGAGCGCCCGGGGGACGACTATTAAGCCTCCCCCGGACTGCCCGGGGGACGACTGCGAAGCCTCCCGCTCAGCCTGGGGGAAGACTGTTAAGACTCCCCCCCCCCCACCCACCCACACTGTCTGGGGGACGACTGTTAAGCTTTCCCCCCCGGAGCGCCCGGGGGACGACTATTAAGCCTCCCCCGGACTGCCCGGGGGACGACTGCGAAGCCTCCCGCTCAGCCTGGGGGAAGACTGTTAAGCCTCCCCCCCCCCACCCACCCACCCACACTGTCTGGGGGACGACTGTTAAGCTTTCCCCCCCGGAGCGCCCGGGGGACGACTATTAAGCCTCCCCCGGACTGCCCGGGGGACGACTGCGAAGCCTCCCGCTCAGCCTGGGGGAAGACTGTTAAGCCTCCCCCCCACCCACCCTGTCTGGGGGACGACTATTAAGCTTTCCCCTCCGGAGCGCCCGGGGGACGACTATTAAGCCTCCCCCGGACTGCCCGGGGGACGACTGCGAAGCCTCCCGCTCAGCCTGGGGGAAGACTGTTAAGCCTCCCCCCCACCCACCCTGTCTGGGGGACGACTATTAAGCTTTCCCCTCCGGAGCGCCCGGGGGACGACTATTAAGCCTCCCCCGGACTGCCCGGGGGACGACTGCGAAGCCTCCCGCTCATCCTGGGGGAAGACTGTTAAGCCTCCCCCCCACCCACCCACCCACACTGTCTGGGGGACGACTGTTAAGCTTTCCCCCCCGGAGCGCCCGGGGGACGACTATTAAGCCTCCCCCGGACTGCCCGGGGGACGACTGCGAAGCCTCCCGCTCAGCCTGGGGGAAGACTGTTAAGCCTCCCCCCCACCCACCCTGTCTGGGGGACGACAATTAAGCTTTCCCCTCCGGAGCGCCCGGGGGACGACTATTAAGCCTCCCCCGGACTGCCCGGCGGACGACTGCGAAGCCTCCCGCTCATCCTGGGGGAAGACTGTTAAGCCTCCCCCCCACCCACCCACCCACCCACACTGTCTGGGGGACGACTGTTAAGCTTTCCCCCCCGGAGCGCCCGGGGGACGACTATTAAGCCTCCCCCGGACTGCCCGGGGGACGACTGCGAAGCCTCCCGCTCAGCCTGGGGGAAGACTGTTAAGCCTCCCCCCCACCCACCCTGTCTGGGGGACGACTATTAAGCTTTCCCCTCCGGCGCGCCCGGGGGACGACTATTAAGCCTCCCCCGGACTGCCCGGCGGACGACTGCGAAGCCTCCCGCTCATCCTGGGGGAAGACTGTTAAGCCTCCCCCCCACCCACCCACCCACACTGTCTGGGGGACGACTGTTAAGCTTTCCCCCCCGGAGCGCCCGGGGGACGACTATTAAGCCTCCCCCGGACTGCCCGGCGGACGACTGCGAAGCCTCCCGCTCAGCCTGGGGGAAGACTGTTAAGCCTCCCCCCCACCCACCCTGCTTTCCCCTCCGGAGCGCCCGGGGGACGACTATTAAGCCTCCCCCGGACTGCCCGGGGGACGACTGCGAAGCCTCCCGCTCAGCCTGGGGGAAGACTGTTAAGCCTCCCCCCCACCCACCCCTGTCTGGGGGACGACTATTAAGCTTTCCCCTCCGGAGCGCCCGGGGGACGACTATTAAGCCTCCCCCGGACTGCCCGGGGGACGACTGCGAAGCCTCCCGCTCATCCTGGGGGAAGACTGTTAAGCCTCCCCCCCACCCCACCCACCCACACTGTCTGGGGGACGACTGTTAAGCTTTCCCCCCCGGAGCGCCCGGGGGACGACTATTAAGCCTCCCCCGGACTGCCCGGGGGACGACTGCGAAGCCTCCCGCTCAGCCTGGGGGAAGACTGTTAAGCCTCCCCCCCCCACCCACCCTGTCCTGGGGGACGACAATTAAGCTTTCCCCTCCGGAGCGCCCCGGGGGACGACTATTAAGCCTCCCCCGGACTGCCCGGCGGACGACTGCGAAGCCTCCCGCTCATCCTGGGGGAAGACTGTTAAGCCTCCCCCCCACCCACCCACCCACCCACACTGTCTGGGGGGACGACTGTTAAGCTTTCCCCCCCGGGAGCGCCCGGGGGACGACTATTAAGCCTCCCCCGGACTGCCCGGGGGGACGACTGCGAAGCCTCCCGCTCAGCCTGGGGGGAAGACTGTTAAGACTCCCCCCCCCCCACCCACCCACACTGTCTGGGGGACAGACTGTTAAGCTTTCCCCCCCCGGAGCGCCCGGGGGGACGACTATTAAGCCTCCCCCGGACTGCCCGGGGGACGACCTGCGAAGCCTCCCGCTCAGCCTGGGGGAAGACTGTTTAAGCCTCCCCCCCCCCCACCCACCCACCCACACTGTCTGGGGGACGACTGTTAAGCTTTCCCCCCCGGAGCGCCCGGGGGACGACTATTAAGCCTCCCCCGGACTGCCCGGGGGGACGACTGCGAAGCCTCCGCTCAGCCTGGGGGAAGACTGTTAAGGCCTCCCCCCCACCCACCCTGTCTGGGGGGACGACAATTAAGCTTTCCCCTCCGGAGCGCCCGGGGGCACGACTATTAAGCCTCCCCCGGACCTGCCCGGCGGACGACTGCGAAGCCTCCCGCTCATCCTGGGGGAAGACTGTTAAGCCTCCCCCCCACCCACCCACCCACACTGTCTGGGGGACGACTGTTAAGCTTTCCCCCCCGGAGCGCCCGGGGGACGACTATTAAGCCTCCCCCGGACTGCCGGGGGACGACAATTAAGCCTCCCCCGGACCTGCTCCATCTCGACTATTAAGCCCCCCTCTGTGGTCCTCAGGACCACTGCCGCGCGGCCCGCGGAGTGGGGTGACAGCCGGGCCGCACAGCAAACCGGCCACCAGGTCAACCCATTGAATCCAATGGGTTGACCTGGTGGCCGGAAATCAAACCGGCCACCAGGTCAACCCGTTAGATTCAGTGGGTTGACCTGGTGGCCGAGCGGGGACTTAGAAAATTTTACAGCCGCTTCCCCGGGGGTTGACCTGTTGTCCCGGTGGGGACTTTGAAATTTTTACAGCCGCTTCCCCGGGGGTTGACCGGTTGTCCTGAAGGCCCCCCACCCCACCCCCTCCCGGGCTCCTGCTCCCCTCTCCCCAGCCTCGGTGCTCCGCTCCCAGCCTCGGAGGCTGCCTCTCTGCGGCGGCTGCATCGCGTCCGAGGACGCTCACCCTCCGGAGGCTGGCTGTAAAGCCTGACACCCACCGCCGCCGACGACCCGACTCTCCGAGGGACGACTCTGAGGCCTCCCCCCACCCCCGGACCACCCTGGAGACGACTGCTAAGCCTCCCCCACCGGACCGCCCGAGGGAAGACTGCTACGCCTCCCGCCAGCCCTTCCCCGCCCAGCCTAGGGGAAGACCGCTAAGCCTCCTCTCCCTCCCCCTCCCCCCACCCACACACACTGTCCGGGGGACGACTATTTAGCCTCCCCCCCCCGGAGCGCCCGGGGGACGACTATTAAGCCTCCCCCGGACTGCCCGGGGGACGACTGCGAAGCCTCCCGCTCATCCTGGGGGAAGACTGTTAAGCCTCCCCCCCACCCACCCACGCACACTGTCTGGGGGACGACTGTTAAGCTTTCCCCCCCGGAGCGCCCGGGGGACGACTATTAAGCCTCCCCCGGACTGCCCAGGGGACGACTGCGAAGCCTCCCGCTCAGCCTGGGGGAAGACTGTTAAGCCTCCCCCCCACCCACCCTGTCTGGGGGACGACTATTAAGCTTTCCCCTCCGGCGCGCCCGGGGGACGACTATTAAGCCTCCCCCGGACTGCCCGGCGGACGACTGCGAAGCCTCCCGCTCATCCTGGGGGAAGACTGTTAAGCCTCCCCCCCACCCACCCACCCACACTGTCTGGGGGACGACTGTTAAGCTTTCCCCCCCGGAGCGCCCGGGGGACGACTATTAAGCCTCCCCCGGACTGCCCGGCGGACGACTGCGAAGCCTCCCGCTCAGCCTGGGGGAAGACTGTTAAGCCTCCCCCCCACCCACCCTGTCTGGGGGACGACTATTAAGCTTTCCCCTCCGGAGCGCCCGGGGGACGACTATTAAGCCTCCCCCGGACTGCCCGGGGGACGACTGCGAAGCCTCCCGCTCAGCCTGGGGGAAGACTGTTAAGCCTCCCCCCCACCCACCCTGTCTGGGGGACGACTATTAAGCTTTCCCCTCCGGAGCGCCCGGGGGACGACTATTAAGCCTCCCCCGGACTGCCCGGGGGACGACTGCGAAGCCTCCCGCTCATCCTGGGGGAAGACTGTTAAGCCTCCCCCCCACCCACCCACCCACACTGTCTGGGGGACGACTGTTAAGCTTTCCCCCCCGGAGCGCCCGGGGGACGACTATTAAGCCTCCCCCGGACTGCCCGGCGGACGACTGCGAAGCCTCCCGCTCAGCCTGGGGGAAGACTGTTAAGCCTCCCCCCCACCCACCCTGTCTGGGGGACGACTATTAAGCTTTCCCCTCCGGAGCGCCCGGGGGACGACTATTAAGCCTCCCCCGGACTGCCCGGGGGACGACTGCGAAGCCTCCCGCTCAGCCTGGGGGAAGACTGTTAAGCCACCCCCCCACCCACCCACCCACACTGTCTGGGGGACGACTGTTAAGCTTTCCCCCCCGGAGCGCCCGGGGGACGACTATTAAGCCTCCCCCGGACTGCCCGGGGGACGACAATTAAGCCTCCCCCGGACCTGCTCCATCTCGACTATTAAGCCCCCCTCTGTGGTCCTCAGGACCACTGCCGCGCGGCCCGCGGAGTGGGGTGACAGCCGGGCCGCACAGCAAACCGGCCACCAGGTCAACCCATTGAATCCAATGGGTTGACCTGGTGGCCGGAAATCAAACCGGCCACCAGGTCAACCCGTTAGATTCAGTGGGTTGACCTGGTGGCCGAGCGGGGACTTAGAAAATTTTACAGCCGCTTCCCCGGGGGTTGACCTGTTGTCCCGGTGGGGACTTTGAAATTTTTACAGCCGCTTCCCCGGGGGTTGACCGGTTGTCCTGAAGGCCCCCCACCCCACCCCCTCCCGGGCTCCTGCTCCCCTCTCCCCAGCCTCGGTGCTCCGCTCCCAGCCTCGGAGGCTGCCTCTCTGCGGCGGCTGCATCGCGTCCGAGGACGCTCACCCTCCGGAGGCTGGCTGTAAAGCCTGACACCCACCGCCGCCGACGACCCGACTCTCCGAGGGACGACTCTGAGGCCTCCCCCCACCCCCGGACCACCCTGGAGACGACTGCTAAGCCTCCCCCACCGGACCGCCCGAGGGAAGACTGCTACGCCTCCCGCCAGCCCTTCCCCGCCCAGCCTAGGGGAAGACCGCTAAGCCTCCTCTCCCTCCCCCTCCCCCCACCCACCCACACTGTCCGGGGGACGACTATTTAGCCTCCCCCCCCCGGAGCGCCCGGGGGACGACTATTAAGCCTCCCCCGGACTGCCCGGGGGACGACTGCGAAGCCTCCCGCTCATCCTGGGGGAAGACTGTTAAGCCTCCCCCCCACCCACCCACGCACACTGTCTGGGGGACGACTGTTAAGCTTTCCCCCCCGGAGCGCCCGGGGGACGACTATTAAGCCTCCCCCGGACTGCCCGGGGGACGACTGCGAAGCCTCCCGCTCAGCCTGGGGGAAGACTGTTAAGCCTCCCCCCCACCCACCCTGTCTGGGGGACGACTATTAAGCTTTCCCCTCCGGCGCGCCCGGGGGACGACTATTAAGCCTCCCCCGGACTGCCCGGCGGACGACTGCGAAGCCTCCCGCTCATCCTGGGGGAAGACTGTTAAGCCTCCCCCCCACCCACCCACCCACACTGTCTGGGGGACGACTGTTAAGCTTTCCCCCCCGGAGCGCCCGGGGGACGACTATTAAGCCTCCCCCGGACTGCCCGGCGGACGACTGCGAAGCCTCCCGCTCAGCCTGGGGGAAGACTGTTAAGCCTCCCCCCCACCCACCCTGTCTGGGGGACGACTATTAAGCTTTCCCCTCCGGAGCGCCCGGGGGACGACTATTAAGCCTCCCCCGGACTGCCCGGGGGACGACTGCGAAGCCTCCCGCTCAGCCTGGGGGAAGACTGTTAAGCCTCCCCCCCACCCACCCTGTCTGGGGGACGACTATTAAGCTTTCCCCTCCGGAGCGCCCGGGGGACGACTATTAAGCCTCCCCCGGACTGCCCGGGGGACGACTGCGAAGCCTCCCGCTCATCCTGGGGGAAGACTGTTAAGCCTCCCCCCCACCCACCCACCCACACTGTCTGGGGGACGACTGTTAAGCTTTCCCCCCCGGAGCGCCCGGGGGACGACTATTAAGCCTCCCCCGGACTGCCCGGCGGACGACTGCGAAGCCTCCCGCTCAGCCTGGGGGAAGACTGTTAAGCCTCCCCCCCACCCACCCTGTCTGGGGGACGACTATTAAGCTTTCCCCTCCGGAGCGCCCGGGGGACGACTATTAAGCCTCCCCCGGACTGCCCGGGGGACGACTGCGAAGCCTCCCGCTCATCCTGGGGGAAGACTGTTAAGCCACCCCCCCACCCACCCACCCACACTGTCTGGGGGACGACTGTTAAGCTTTCCCCCCCGGAGCGCCCGGGGGACGACTATTAAGCCTCCCCCGGACTGCCCGGGGGACGACTGCGAAGCCTCCCGCTCAGCCTGGGGGAAGACTGTTAAGCCTCCCCCCCACCCACCCACCCACACTGTCTGGGGGACGACTGTTAAGCTTTCCCCCCCGGAGCGCCCGGGGGACGACTATTAAGCCTCCCCCGGACTGCCCGGCGGACGACTGCGAAGCCTCCCGCTCAGCCTGGGGGAAGACTGTTAAGCCTCCCCCCCACCCACCCTGTCTGGGGGACGACTATTAAGCTTTCCCCTCCGGAGCGCCCGGGGGACGACTATTAAGCCTCCCCCGGACTGCCCGGAGGACGACTGCGAAGCCTCCCGCTCAGCCTGGGGGAAGACTGTTAAGCCACCCCCCCACCCACCCACCCACACTGTCTGGGGGACGACTGTTAAGCTTTCCCCCCCGGAGCGCCCGGGGGACGACTATTAAGCCTCCCCCGGACTGCCCGGGGGACGACAATTAAGCCTCCCCCGGACCTGCTCCATCTCGACTATTAAGCCCCCCTCTGTGGTCCTCAGGACCACTGCCGCGCGGCCCGCGGAGTGGGGTGACAGCCGGGCCGCACAGCAAACCGGCCACCAGGTCAACCCATTGAATCCAATGGGTTGACCTGGTGGCCGGAAATCAAACCGGCCACCAGGTCAACCCGTTAGATTCAGTGGGTTGACCTGGTGGCCGAGCGGGGACTTAGAAAATTTTACAGCCGCTTCCCCGGGGGTTGACCTGTTGTCCCGGTGGGGACTTTGAAATTTTTACAGCCGCTTCCCCGGGGGTTGACCGGTTGTCCTGAAGGCCCCCCACCCCACCCCCTCCCGGGCTCCTGCTCCCCTCTCCCCAGCCTCGGTGCTCCGCTCCCAGCCTCGGAGGCTGCCTCTCTGCGGCGGCTGCATCGCGTCCGAGGACGCTCACCCTCCGGAGGCTGGCTGTAAAGCCTGACACCCACCGCCGCCGACGACCCGACTCTCCGAGGGACGACTCTGAGGCCTCCCCCCACCCCCGGACCACCCTGGAGACGACTGCTAAGCCTCCCCCACCGGACCGCCCGAGGGAAGACTGCTACGCCTCCCGCCAGCCCTTCCCCGCCCAGCCTAGGGGAAGACCGCTAAGCCTCCTCTCCCTCCCCCTCCCCCCACCCACACACACTGTCCGGGGGACGACTATTAAGCCTCCCCCGGACTGCCCGGGGGACGACTATTAAGCCTCCCGCGGACCTGCTCCATCTCGACTATTAAGCCCCCCTCTGTGGTCCTCAGGACCACTGCCGCGCGGCCCGCGGAGTGGGGTGACAGCCGGGCCGCACAGCAAACCGGCCACCAGGTCAACCCATTGAATCCAATGGGTTGACCTGGTGGCCGGAAATCAAACCGGCCACCAGGTCAACCCGTCAGATTCAGTGGGTTGACCTGGTGGCCGAGCGGGGACTTAGAAAATTTTACAGCCGCTTCCCCGGGGGTTGACCTGTTGTCCCGGTGGGGACTTTGAAATTTTTACAGCCGCTTCCCCGGGGGTTGACCGGTTGTCCTGAAGGCCCCCCACCCCACCCCCTCCCGGGCTCCTGCTCCCCTCTCCCCAGCCTCGGTGCTCCGCTCCCAGCCTCGGAGGCTGCCTCTCTGCGGCGGCTGCATCGCGTCCGAGGACGCTCACCCTCCGGAGGCTGGCTGTAAAGCCTGACACCCACCGCCGCCGACGACCCGACTCTCCGAGGGACGACTCTGAGGCCTCCCCCCACCCCCGGACCACCCTGGAGACGACTGCTAAGCCTCCCCCACCGGACCGCCCGAGGGAAGACTGCTACGCCTCCCGCCAGCCCTTCCCCGCCCAGCCTAGGGGAAGACCGCTAAGCTTCCTCCCCCTCCCCCCACCCACCCACACTGTCCGGGGGACGACTATTTAGCCTCCCCCCCCCGGAGCGCCCGGGGGACGACTATTAAGCCTCCCCCGGACTGCCCGGCGGACGACTGCGAAGCCTCCCGCTCATCCTGGGGGAAGACTGTTAAGCCTCCCCCCCACCCACCCACCCACACTGTCTGGGGGACGACTGTTAAGCTTTCCCCCCCGGAGCGCCCGGGGGACGACTATTAAGCCTCCCCCGGACTGCCCGGGGGACGACTGCGAAGCCTCCCGCTCAGCCTGGGGGAAGACTGTTAAGCCTCCCCCCCACCCACCCTGTCTGGGGGACGACAATTAAGCTTTCCCCTCCGGAGCGCCCGGGGGACGACTATTAAGCCTCCCCCGGACTGCCCGGGGGACGACTGCGAAGCCTCCCGCTCAGCCTGGGGGAAGACTGTTAAGACTCCCCCCCCCCCACCCACCCACACTGTCTGGGGGACGACTGTTAAGCTTTCCCCCCCGGAGCGCCCGGGGGACGACTATTAAGCCTCCCCCGGACTGCCCGGGGGACGACTGCGAAGCCTCCCGCTCAGCCTGGGGGAAGACTGTTAAGCCTCCCCCCCACCCACCCTGTCTGGGGGACGACAATTAAGCTTTCCCCTCCGGAGCGCCCGGGGGACGACTATTAAGCCTCCCCCGGACTGCCCGGCGGACGACTGCGAAGCCTCCCGCTCATCCTGGGGGAAGACTGTTAAGCCTCCCCCCCACCCACCCACCCACACTGTCTGGGGGACGACTGTTAAGCTTTCCCCCCCGGAGCGCCCGGGGGACGACTATTAAGCCTCCCCCGGACTGCCCGGGGGACGACTGCGAAGCCTCCCGCTCAGCCTGGGGGAAGACTGTTAAGCCTCCCCCCCACCCACCCTGTCTGGGGGACGACAATTAAGCTTTCCCCTCCGGAGCGCCCGGGGGACGACTATTAAGCCTCCCCCGGACTGCCCGGCGGACGACTGCGAAGCCTCCCGCTCATCCTGGGGGAAGACTGTTAAGCCTCCCCCCCACCCACCCACCCACACTGTCTGGGGGACGACTGTTAAGCTTTCCCCCCCGGAGCGCCCGGGGGACGACTATTAAGCCTCCCCCGGACTGCCCGGGGGACGACTGCGAAGCCTCCCGCTCAGCCTGGGGGAAGACTGTTAAGCCTCCCCCCCACCCACCCTGTCTGGGGGACGACAATTAAGCTTTCCCCTCCGGAGCGCCCGGGGGACGACTATTAAGCCTCCCCCGGACTGCCCGGCGGACGACTGCGAAGCCTCCCGCTCATCCTGGGGGAAGACTGTTAAGCCTCCCCCCCACCCACCCACCCACCCACACTGTCTGGGGGACGACTGTTAAGCTTTCCCCCCCGGAGCGCCCGGGGGACGACTATTAAGCCTCCCCCGGACTGCCCGGGGGACGACTGCGAAGCCTCCCGCTCAGCCTGGGGGAAGACTGTTAAGACTCCCCCCCCCCCACCCACCCACACTGTCTGGGGGACGACTGTTAAGCTTTCCCCCCCGGAGCGCCCGGGGGACGACTATTAAGCCTCCCCCGGACTGCCCGGGGGACGACTGCGAAGCCTCCCGCTCAGCCTGGGGGAAGACTGTTAAGCCTCCCCCCCCCCACCCACCCACCCACACTGTCTGGGGGACGACTGTTAAGCTTTCCCCCCCGGAGCGCCCGGGGGACGACTATTAAGCCTCCCCCGGACTGCCCGGGGGACGACTGCGAAGCCTCCCGCTCAGCCTGGGGGAAGACTGTTAAGCCTCCCCCCCACCCACCCTGTCTGGGGGACGACAATTAAGCTTTCCCCTCCGGAGCGCCCGGGGGACGACTATTAAGCCTCCCCCGGACTGCCCGGCGGACGACTGCGAAGCCTCCCGCTCATCCTGGGGGAAGACTGTTAAGCCTCCCCCCCACCCACCCACCCACACTGTCTGGGGGACGACTGTTAAGCTTTCCCCCCCGGAGCGCCCGGGGGACGACTATTAAGCCTCCCCCGGACTGCCCGTGGGACGACTATTAAGCCTCCCCCGGACCTGCTCCATCTCGACTATTAAGCCCCCCTCTGTGGTCCTCAGGACCACTGCCGCGCGGCCCGCGGAGTGGGGTGACAGCCGGGCCGCACAGCAAACCGGCCACCAGGTCAACCCATTGAATCCAATGGGTTGACCTGGTGGCCGGAAATCAAACCGGCCACCAGGTCAACCTGTTAGATTCAGTGGGTTGACCTGGTGGCCGAGCGGGGACTTAGAAAATTTTACAGCCGCTTCCCCGGGGGTTGACCTGTTGTCCCGGTGGGGACTTTGAAATTTTTACAGCCGCTTCCCCGGGGGTTGACCGGTTGTCCTGAAGGCCCCCCACCCCACCCCCTCCCGGGCTCCTGCTCCCCTCTCCCCAGCCTCGGTGCTCCGCTCCCAGCCTCGGAGGCTGCCTCTCTGCGGCGGCTGCATCGCGTCCGAGGACGCTCACCCTCCGGAGGCTGGCTGTAAAGCCTGACACCCACCGCCGCCGACGACCCGACTCTCCGAGGGACGACTCTGAGGCCTCCCCCCACCCCCGGACCACCCTGGAGACGACTGCTAAGCCTCCCCCACCGGACCGCCCGAGGGAAGACTGCTAAGCCTCCCGCCAGCCCTTCCCCGCCCAGCCTAGGGGAAGACCGCTAAGCCTCCTCCCCCTCCCCCTCCCCCCACCCACCCACACTGTCCGGGGGACGACTATTTAGCCTCCCCCCCCCCCCGGAGCGCCCGGGGGACGACTATTAAGCCTCCCCCGGACTGCCCGGGGGACGACTGCGAAGCCTCCCGCTCAGCCTGGGGGAAGACTGTTAAGCCTCCCCCCCACCCACACTGTCTGGGGGACGACTGTTAAGCTTTCCCCCCCGGAGCGCCCGGGGGACGACTATTAAGCCTCCCCCGGACTGCCCGGGGGACGACTGCGAAGCCTCCCGCTCAGCCTGGGGGAAGACTGTTAAGCCTCCCCCCCACCCACCCACCCACACTGTCTGGGGGACGACTGTTAAGCTTTCCCCCCCGGAGCGCCCGGGGGACGACTATTAAGCCTCCCCCGGACTGCCCGGCGGACGACTGCGAAGCCTCCCGCTCAGCCTGGGGGAAGACTGTTAAGCCTCCCCCCCACCCACCCTGTCTGGGGGACGACTATTAAGCTTTCCCCTCCGGAGCGCCCGGGGGACGACTATTAAGCCTCCCCCGGACTGCCCGGGGGACGACTGCGAAGCCTCCCGCTCAGCCTGGGGGAAGACTGTTAAGCCACCCCCCCACCCACCCACCCACACTGTCTGGGGGACGACTGTTAAGCTTTCCCCCCCCGGAGCGCCCGGGGGACGACTATTAAGCCTCCCCCGGACTGCCCGGGGGACGACAATTAAGCCTCCCCCGGACCTGCTCCATCTCGACTATTAAGCCCCCCTCTGTGGTCCTCAGGACCACTGCCGCGCGGCCCGCGGAGTGGGGTGACAGCCGGGCCGCACAGCAAACCGGCCACCAGGTCAACCCATTGAATCCAATGGGTTGACCTGGTGGCCGGAAATCAAACCGGCCACCAGGTCAACCCGTTAGATTCAGTGGGTTGACCTGGTGGCCGAGCGGGGACTTAGAAAATTTTACAGCCGCTTCCCCGGGGGTTGACCTGTTGTCCCGGTGGGGACTTTGAAATTTTTACAGCCGCTTCCCCGGGGGTTGACCGGTTGTCCTGAAGGCCCCCCACCCCACCCCCTCCCGGGCTCCTGCTCCCCTCTCCCCAGCCTCGGTGCTCCGCTCCCAGCCTCGGAGGCTGCCTCTCTGCGGCGGCTGCATCGCGTCCGAGGACGCTCACCCTCCGGAGGCTGGCTGTAAAGCCTGACACCCACCGCCGCCGACGACCCGACTCTCCGAGGGACGACTCTGAGGCCTCCCCCCACCCCCGGACCACCCTGGAGACGACTGCTAAGCCTCCCCCACCGGACCGCCCGAGGGAAGACTGCTACGCCTCCCGCCAGCCCTTCCCCGCCCAGCCTAGGGGAAGACCGCTAAGCCTCCTCTCCCTCCCCCTCCCCCCACCCACACACACTGTCCGGGGGACGACTATTAAGCCTCCCCCGGACTGCCCGGGGGACGACTATTAAGCCTCCCGCGGACCTGCTCCATCTCGACTATTAAGCCCCCCTCTGTGGTCCTCAGGACCACTGCCGCGCGGCCCGCGGAGTGGGGTGACAGCCGGGCCGCACAGCAAACCGGCCACCAGGTCAACCCATTGAATCCAATGGGTTGACCTGGTGGCCGGAAATCAAACCGGCCACCAGGTCAACCCGTCAGATTCAGTGGGTTGACCTGGTGGCCGAGCGGGGACTTAGAAAATTTTACAGCCGCTTCCCCGGGGGTTGACCTGTTGTCCCGGTGGGGACTTTGAAATTTTTACAGCCGCTTCCCCGGGGGTTGACCGGTTGTCCTGAAGGCCCCCCACCCCACCCCCTCCCGGGCTCCTGCTCCCCTCTCCCCAGCCTCGGTGCTCCGCTCCCAGCCTCGGAGGCTGCCTCTCTGCGGCGGCTGCATCGCGTCCGAGGACGCTCACCCTCCGGAGGCTGGCTGTAAAGCCTGACACCCACCGCCGCCGACGACCCGACTCTCCGAGGGACGACTCTGAGGCCTCCCCCCACCCCCGGACCACCCTGGAGACGACTGCTAAGCCTCCCCCACCGGACCGCCCGAGGGAAGACTGCTACGCCTCCCGCCAGCCCTTCCCCGCCCAGCCTAGGGGAAGACCGCTAAGCTTCCTCCCCCTCCCCCCACCCACCCACACTGTCCGGGGGACGACTATTTAGCCTCCCCCCCCCGGAGCGCCCGGGGGACGACTATTAAGCCTCCCCCGGACTGCCCGGCGGACGACTGCGAAGCCTCCCGCTCATCCTGGGGGAAGACTGTTAAGCCTCCCCCCCACCCACCCACCCACACTGTCTGGGGGACGACTGTTAAGCTTTCCCCCCCGGAGCGCCCGGGGGACGACTATTAAGCCTCCCCCGGACTGCCCGGGGGACGACTGCGAAGCCTCCCGCTCATCCTGGGGGAAGACTGTTAAGCCTCCCCCCCACCCACCCACCCACACTGTCTGGGGGACGACTGTTAAGCTTTCCCCCCCGGAGCGCCCGGGGGACGACTATTAAGCCTCCCCCGGACTGCCCGGGGGACGACTGCGAAGCCTCCCGCTCAGCCTGGGGGAAGACTGTTAAGCCTCCCCCCCACCCACCCTGTCTGGGGGACGACTGTTAAGCTTTCCCCTCCGGAGCGCCCGGGGGACGACTATTAAGCCTCCCCCGGACTGCCCGGCGGACGACTGCGAAGCCTCCCGCTCATCCTGGGGGAAGACTGTTAAGCCTCCCCCCCACCCACCCACCCACACTGTCTGGGGGACGACTGTTAAGCTTTCCCCCCCGGAGCGCCCGGGGGACGACTATTAAGCCTCCCCCGGACTGCCCGGGGGACGACTGCGAAGCCTCCCGCTCATCCTGGGGGAAGACTGTTAAGCCTCCCCCCCACCCACCCTGTCTGGGGGACGACTGTTAAGCTTTCCCCTCCGGAGCGCCCGGGGGACGACTATTAAGCCTCCCCCGGACTGCCCGGCGGACGACTGCGAAGCCTCCCGCTCATCCTGGGGGAAGACTGTTAAGCCTCCCCCCCACCCACCCACCCACACTGTCTGGGGGACGACTGTTAAGCTTTCCCCCCCGGAGCGCCCGGGGGACGACTATTAAGCCTCCCCCGGACTGCCCGGGGGACGACTGCGAAGCCTCCCGCTCAGCCTGGGGGAAGACTGTTAAGCCTCCCCCCCACCCACCCTGTCTGGGGGACGACTGTTAAGCTTTCCCCTCCGGAGCGCCCGGGGGACGACTATTAAGCCTCCCCCGGACTGCCCGGGGGACGACTGCGAAGCCTCCCGCTCATCCTGGGGGAAGACTGTTAAGCCTCCCCCCCACCCACCCACCCACACTGTCTGGGGGACGACTGTTAAGCTTTCCCCCCCGGAGCGCCCGGGGGACGACTATTAAGCCTCCCCCGGACTGCCCGGGGGACGACTGCGAAGCCTCCCGCTCATCCTGGGGGAAGACTGTTAAGCCTCCCCCCCACCCACCCACCCACACTGTCTGGGGGACGACTGTTAAGCTTTCCCCCCCGGAGCGCCCGGGGGACGACTATTAAGCCTCCCCCGGACTGCCCGGCGGACGACTGCGAAGCCTCCCGCTCAGCCTGGGGGAAGACTGTTAAGCCTCCCCCCCACCCACCCTGTCTGGGGGACGACTATTAAGCTTTCCCCTCCGGAGCGCCCGGGGGACGACTATTAAGCCTCCCCCGGACTGCCCGGGGGACGACTGCGAAGCCTCCCGCTCAGCCTGGGGGAAGACTGTTAAGCCTCCCCCCCACCCACCCTGTCTGGGGGACGACTATTAAGCTTTCCCCTCCGGAGCGCCCGGGGGACGACTATTAAGCCTCCCCCGGACTGCCCGGGGGACGACTGCGAAGCCTCCCGCTCAGCCTGGGGGAAGACTGTTAAGCCTCCCCCCCACCCACCCTGTCTGGGGGACGACTATTAAGCTTTCCCCTCCGGAGCGCCCGGGGGACGACTATTAAGCCTCCCCCGGACTGCCCGGGGGACGACTGCGAAGCCTCCCGCTCATCCTGGGGGAAGACTGTTAAGCCTCCCCCCCACCCACCCACCCACACTGTCTGGGGGACGACTGTTAAGCTTTCCCCCCCGGAGCGCCCGGGGGACGACTATTAAGCCTCCCCCGGACTGCCCGGGGGACGACTGCGAAGCCTCCCGCTCAGCCTGGGGGAAGACTGTTAAGCCTCCCCCCCACCCACCCTGTCTGGGGGACGACAATTAAGCTTTCCCCTCCGGAGCGCCCGGGGGACGACTATTAAGCCTCCCCCGGACTGCCCGGCGGACGACTGCGAAGCCTCCCGCTCATCCTGGGGGAAGACTGTTAAGCCTCCCCCCCACCCACCCACCCACCCACACTGTCTGGGGGACGACTGTTAAGCTTTCCCCCCCGGAGCGCCCGGGGGACGACTATTAAGCCTCCCCCGGACTGCCCGGGGGACGACTGCGAAGCCTCCCGCTCAGCCTGGGGGAAGACTGTTAAGACTCCCCCCCCCCCACCCACCCACACTGTCTGGGGGACGACTGTTAAGCTTTCCCCCCCGGAGCGCCCGGGGGACGACTATTAAGCCTCCCCCGGACTGCCCGGGGGACGACTGCGAAGCCTCCCGCTCAGCCTGGGGGAAGACTGTTAAGCCTCCCCCCCCCCACCCACCCACCCACACTGTCTGGGGGACGACTGTTAAGCTTTCCCCCCCGGAGCGCCCGGGGGACGACTATTAAGCCTCCCCCGGACTGCCCGGGGGACGACTGCGAAGCCTCCCGCTCAGCCTGGGGGAAGACTGTTAAGCCTCCCCCCCACCCACCCTGTCTGGGGGACGACAATTAAGCTTTCCCCTCCGGAGCGCCCGGGGGACGACTATTAAGCCTCCCCCGGACTGCCCGGCGGACGACTGCGAAGCCTCCCGCTCATCCTGGGGGAAGACTGTTAAGCCTCCCCCCCACCCACCCACCCACACTGTCTGGGGGACGACTGTTAAGCTTTCCCCCCCGGAGCGCCCGGGGGACGACTATTAAGCCTCCCCCGGACTGCCCGGGGGACGACTGCGAAGCCTCCCGCTCAGCCTGGGGGAAGACTGTTAAGCCACCCCCCCACCCACCCACCCACACTGTCTGGGGGACGACTGTTAAGCTTTCCCCCCCGGAGCGCCCGGGGGACGACTATTAAGCCTCCCCCGGACTGCCCGGGGGACGACTGCGAAGCCTCCCGCTCAGCCTGGGGGAAGACTGTTAAGCCTCCCCCCCACCCACCCTGTCTGGGGGACGACTATTAAGCTTTCCCCTCCGGAGCGCCCGGGGGACGACTATTAAGCCTCCCCCGGACTGCCCGGGGGACGACTGCGAAGCCTCCCGCTCATCCTGGGGGAAGACTGTTAAGCCTCCCCCCCACCCACCCACCCACACTGTCTGGGGGACGACTGTTAAGCTTTCCCCCCCGGAGCGCCCGGGGGACGACTATTAAGCCTCCCCCGGACTGCCCGGCGGACGACTGCGAAGCCTCCCGCTCAGCCTGGGGGAAGACTGTTAAGCCTCCCCCCCACCCACCCTGTCTGGGGGACGACTATTAAGCTTTCCCCTCCGGAGCGCCCGGGGGACGACTATTAAGCCTCCCCCGGACTGCCCGGGGGACGACTGCGAAGCCTCCCGCTCAGCCTGGGGGAAGACTGTTAAGCCACCCCCCCACCCACCCACCCACACTGTCTGGGGGACGACTGTTAAGCTTTCCCCCCCGGAGCGCCCGGGGGACGACTATTAAGCCTCCCCCGGACTGCCCGGGGGACGACAATTAAGCCTCCCCCGGACCTGCTCCATCTCGACTATTAAGCCCCCCTCTGTGGTCCTCAGGACCACTGCCGCGCGGCCCGCGGAGTGGGGTGACAGCCGGGCCGCACAGCAAACCGGCCACCAGGTCAACCCATTGAATCCAATGGGTTGACCTGGTGGCCGGAAATCAAACCGGCCACCAGGTCAACCCGTTAGATTCAGTGGGTTGACCTGGTGGCCGAGCGGGGACTTAGAAAATTTTACAGCCGCTTCCCCGGGGGTTGACCTGTTGTCCCGGTGGGGACTTTGAAATTTTTACAGCCGCTTCCCCGGGGGTTGACCGGTTGTCCTGAAGGCCCCCCACCCCACCCCCTCCCGGGCTCCTGCTCCCCTCTCCCCAGCCTCGGTGCTCCGCTCCCAGCCTCGGAGGCTGCCTCTCTGCGGCGGCTGCATCGCGTCCGAGGACGCTCACCCTCCGGAGGCTGGCTGTAAAGCCTGACACCCACCGCCGCCGACGACCCGACTCTCCGAGGGACGACTCTGAGGCCTCCCCCCACCCCCGGACCACCCTGGAGACGACTGCTAAGCCTCCCCCACCGGACCGCCCGAGGGAAGACTGCTACGCCTCCCGCCAGCCCTTCCCCGCCCAGCCTAGGGGAAGACCGCTAAGCCTCCTCTCCCTCCCCCTCCCCCCACCCACCCACACTGTCCGGGGGACGACTATTTAGCCTCCCCCCCCCGGAGCGCCCGGGGGACGACTATTAAGCCTCCCCCGGACTGCCCGGGGGACGACTGCGAAGCCTCCCGCTCATCCTGGGGGAAGACTGTTAAGCCTCCCCCCCACCCACCCACGCACACTGTCTGGGGGACGACTGTTAAGCTTTCCCCCCCGGAGCGCCCGGGGGACGACTATTAAGCCTCCCCCGGACTGCCCGGGGGACGACTGCGAAGCCTCCCGCTCAGCCTGGGGGAAGACTGTTAAGCCTCCCCCCCACCCACCCTGTCTGGGGGACGACTATTAAGCTTTCCCCTCCGGCGCGCCCGGGGGACGACTATTAAGCCTCCCCCGGACTGCCCGGCGGACGACTGCGAAGCCTCCCGCTCATCCTGGGGGAAGACTGTTAAGCCTCCCCCCCACCCACCCACCCACACTGTCTGGGGGACGACTGTTAAGCTTTCCCCCCCGGAGCGCCCGGGGGACGACTATTAAGCCTCCCCCGGACTGCCCGGCGGACGACTGCGAAGCCTCCCGCTCAGCCTGGGGGAAGACTGTTAAGCCTCCCCCCCACCCACCCTGTCTGGGGGACGACTATTAAGCTTTCCCCTCCGGAGCGCCCGGGGGACGACTATTAAGCCTCCCCCGGACTGCCCGGGGGACGACTGCGAAGCCTCCCGCTCAGCCTGGGGGAAGACTGTTAAGCCTCCCCCCCACCCACCCTGTCTGGGGGACGACTATTAAGCTTTCCCCTCCGGAGCGCCCGGGGGACGACTATTAAGCCTCCCCCGGACTGCCCGGGGGACGACTGCGAAGCCTCCCGCTCATCCTGGGGGAAGACTGTTAAGCCTCCCCCCCACCCACCCACCCACACTGTCTGGGGGACGACTGTTAAGCTTTCCCCCCCGGAGCGCCCGGGGGACGACTATTAAGCCTCCCCCGGACTGCCCGGCGGACGACTGCGAAGCCTCCCGCTCAGCCTGGGGGAAGACTGTTAAGCCTCCCCCCCACCCACCCTGTCTGGGGGACGACTATTAAGCTTTCCCCTCCGGAGCGCCCGGGGGACGACTATTAAGCCTCCCCCGGACTGCCCGGGGGACGACTGCGAAGCCTCCCGCTCATCCTGGGGGAAGACTGTTAAGCCACCCCCCCACCCACCCACCCACACTGTCTGGGGGACGACTGTTAAGCTTTCCCCCCCGGAGCGCCCGGGGGACGACTATTAAGCCTCCCCCGGACTGCCCGG